>NW_028297098.1:22234554-22534554 GCF_055798465.1 Pogonomyrmex barbatus
AGAGGGGAACGGTGTGAGATCTGGTAGATGGAGGGGACTAGCCTGACGGCCTACACAGCTGCGCTGCCGCCCCCGGTGCGCCTGCGCGCGCTGTAGGCGGATCACAGTACCAGGTCTGTATATATGAAGAATCGCTCAAGAGGGCCCTGAAGCCAAAATTTATTTTCCAACCGATAAACAATGGTGCTAATCAACTCCAGATTTCTAGAGGAGCAAGTTTGCGCAAATTCACAGAATATCAATAACGTAATCCCATCTGAGTGGCTACATTGATTTTTTGATTTTTCGAAGTTTTTGATACCAATTAAGATGATGGATGATGACGCGAGATCAGATTGGTTGAGACTGTTGCAATACAACAATATTTCTAACATTATGAATGCAGCCTAGCGCGAATCTTCCCGATGAAGGGTGCGTTCGCCGGTGTCAGTAGCGTGGCAAGGGGTCTTTTCGTGCGATCGTAGTATGCGATACCATTTCTTCTGGATTCGGCGCTTGCGGCGCATCTTGGTTCGGCTTTTATCGTCGTTGTAACAGAGCGGCCGAAAACGGCCGAGCGCAGTTCCAGAGACAACGTGTGTTTCACAGTGAGTGGCTAAGATTTATTCTTTAATATAAAACATTGCATAAGCTCTTCAAGGAGACGCGAGAGCAGCGAAGATAGATCGCTTTTATGCCTAATCTGCCCAGTAATGGCGTAACTCTTTCTTCATGTCTATGTTGATGACATTTAATGTAAAAAGCGACCGGTTAATCAATTGCTCCAACCACTGTGCCGGTGGCACCCTCCTGAAAACTGGGTCATCACTTCGACCGCTGGGTTTTCTGAGAGCGCGAAGTCGATATCGAAGGTGACAAGTGTTGAAAAAGATAAAGTGACATATAAAAGACACATTGATAATGCGGAAAGTGCGTACTTTCGGCGTGTGACACGTCTGTTAAACTCTGCTCACAAGTTTTTACTGAAAACAATTTAGGTTTGTCCACACTGACTAAATAACAGAAGAAACAGAGAAAAAAGATTAAAGATTAAAAAATCTTATTTGATTGGTGATAAGGTCAATAAACAAGAATGAAGAAAAAAATTAAAAATGAAGACATTTATTTATGAAATAAATCCTTCCTAATTGTAACAAAAAGATTAATAAAATTCGTTTATTAAATCAATTTAAGATGTGTTTAATTAAATTGGCTAACGGTATGAACGAAAGAAAGGAGTTTTATTTAATTAATTGTTACAATTTCTTCTGTTATTCTACTGCTTCACTTAATAAAAAATATGGGGTACTTGAGATACGTGATACGCTCTTGCGCAATTACGACTTGCATTCGAATGATTAGCGGCGACTGATATATGTGAATGGCACAACACCGATAATGCATAACGAGAAAGAGACGATGCTTATCTATCAATTCTACCGTGACGTTACTAGCTAACGACACAACGTCACTTCGACTTTTGCGGAATGTTTTTTTATCTTATTTACGTTTTTTGCTTACCAGATTTAGTCACGATTGGACTTTCGATTATTTTGCAGCTTTTTTGACACAGAAAATGTTCTAATCTAATGAGATGCTTTTTTTATTATATAATAAAACGTTTTACTCTATACAAAATGCAGATATTGTATTCGATTATTTTCAATTGATTTGCAGTAATAATCTAAAAATTAAATCTCGTATTTTGCAATTGATAATCGAATGCATATTTACACAAATGCAAATTTCCAAAGTCTTGCATTCGTAATTGAAGCTTGAATTAAATTACTGAACTAATGAACTGAATTATTATAAAAAAAAAAAAATTAAAATTTTCATCAAATTTATGGAAGTCTGAGGCACCATTGTCTTATTAAAAAATCTTCTGGAGATTTAAAAATTCTTTAACATGTAAAATGGAAATAAATTTAAGAAAAAAAGACGAAAAAAATAAAGGGGAACAAAGAAATAAATCTGTGAAAACAAATTGACGTCAAAATCGTTATTGAACAATGAAGGATTAATTTACATCAAATAATTTCGCAGTTTGTTTTCCGTCAAGTATGCTCTTAAGGAAAATTTGCATGTATTATATATCAGCTTTTATCTTTTACTCTATAACTGTTATCTGTTACGCTCATCCTACTTGCGGAAAAATATTACGTAACATCTCGATGACAAGGAGCGAAAATTACTTTGTGTATATTAAAAATGTTCGACCGCAGCGCACTATTTTCATGCACAGAGCTCGCGCACTGAAACTATAAATATATTCTCATTTTGTCGGACTTCTTAACGTAACATTACGAAGGGAAGCAACGGCTTATGCGAAACGTATGATCGCAAAGAACATCAAGCGACCGATTTAAGATCCATTTGTAAAATATACTTACAGTACGTATGTCTTTTACTAAAATATTACTCCAGCGCCTTGGGACGCTCTACGTATTTTTTTTATTACGCGTATAAATCGAATGAAAATTTTTCAATATACTTATAAGTAACAGTAAATATATATAAGAACATATGTCAGGTATACCATTGAAGAAAGATATTAACATTTAAAAAAATATAATATATTAATTTAAACACATTGTTAATTTATTCGCTTTACGAATTATATTTTTGATTAAAAATCTGTGCTAGATATCTCTTAATTGGATGACGAATACGATGACGAATGAGAGATTGGATCTAGACAAGCCTTTGTGGGATCAAAATACCTTCGTGGGAAGATGGAAATATTTTGCATGGATGACCGATTTCCGCACTTGTATCGTGCCGGAATCAGAATTGTTAGCCGCTAAAAATTTGTGCGAACAGTACAGGTGATGATAGAAAATATATATTAGTTTTAGAAAAATTTCTTATCTTTTAGCAACAACGCGCGTTAAATTCGAGGAACTTCTAGCATTGCCGATAATATTAAATAATTCTATTAAATTATTCTCTTAATTTTTGTTGATTTATTTAATATTATAATTTATTAGTTAATTCTTAATTAATTAAAAATTGTAAGATATTTATTTATTTAATTTAAATTTCCATAAATATATATATAAAATAAAATTAAATCAAATTAAATTAAAATTTGTTATTGAAAATAACGATGCTGCAATACAATGAGATGTTTTATGCACCTTATTCTTGACCTTCAGCATCTTCTAATCATTTGAAAATCTCCGTACCTTGTATCTTGTAGAATTGGCAAGGAGCCAGCTGATTCTACCAGAGAACAAATCATATATGCGAAGAAGCTGTACGAGTCTGCCTTTCATCCCGACACCGGCGATCTGCAAAATGTTTTTGGTAGAATGTCCTTCCAAGTGCCAGGAGGAATGGCCATCACCGGTGCTATGCTTCAATTTTACAGGTATCTTGCAGAAATTGATTCGTAGACTTCCACATCATGGTCATTGAAGTCCTTTTGTTCGACCATGTCGATATCTTGAAGAAATTAGAAATTTTTGGCAAAGAAAAGAAATACAACATTAATTAATTCTAATAAAAAAATGATATTTTTATTGATTAAGCTTCCGTTATTTTCTCTAAAGCTTAAAAATTTATTGCATGATATGAAACAAGTTATTGCTTCTTTTTTATTAATACTTAATATCGATTCGATCTAGAACAACTCAAGCGGTGGTTTTTTGGCAATGGGTCAATCAATCCTTCAATGCGTTGGTCAATTACACTAACAGGAATGCTAACAGTCCTATAACCACCACTCAATTAGGTGTAGCTTATGTTAGTGCAACCGTCGCAGCGATGATAACTGCGATAGGATGTAAATCGTATTGGGAGAAGCGTGCGAGTCCGCTAATGGCTGTAAGTTTTGCAAGAATAATTCAGAAGTGACATACAATATCTCATAGATTGTACATTAAAAAAACAACAGTTCTTTCTTTTTGGCATGCAACTTGATTTTAATCTCTAAAAAGATCGTATTAGAGATTTATTTTTAGAGCACCCTATATATATATATATAGTTAAAACAATCCCAGACCTGTCTCAGATTGTTGAAAACTTGGAATATAAAAAAATATATATATATTTATTTACTTTAGAGGTACGTTCCGTTTGCTGCAGTGGCAGCCGCTAATTGCGTTAATATTCCTCTAATGAGGCAGAACGAAATTATGAACGGAGTAGATCTCGTTGATGAGAACGGCAAAAAACTTACAAAATCAAAGGTATATATTATCTATTACTAGTTGATAAATTTGTTAACCAATTTTACATATACGCAAAGATCAATACGTATTTTATCTAATTATGAGTTTGCAAGACAAGATAATATTAAAATTGTTACAAATGGTTGTTGCAAATTTTGTTAACTTCACTATAGAATTTCTTAATAAATATTAATAATATTTTCAGTTCGCGGCTGTAAAAGGCATTAGTCAAGTCGTCATTTCGAGAATCGTCATGTGTGCACCCGGCATGCGTATGTATCAAACAATATGCATCTTAATTTAAATTATTTATTACAATTTTTTCTAAATTTAGCAGCGTTGTATAGTAATACATAACTAATTACACACAATGATAATAAATTTCTTTAGTTATTCTACCGCCCATAATGGAAAGATTGGAGAAATATGCATGGATGCAGAGAATTAAACCACTACACGCGCCAATACAAATTATGATGTGTGGAATTTCGTAAGTATCACTTTCTTCCTTATTTTGATACTTATTATTGTCATAAAATTGTTATTATTAATTATTACATAAATTTTGCGTCAAATGTTCCAGACTGACGTTTATGGTGCCAACGGCATGTGCGCTATTTCCACAAAATTGGTAAACAATACTTTTACATCTTATCTCTGAAAATATTTTCCTTTATATTGTATTTTTACTTTTATTATATAATTTTGCAGCTTCATCAAGGCGACTACCTTGCAGCGCTGGGAGCCAGAAAACTATGAGTTATTAAAGAAGAACTGCGAGGATGGCAAACTGCCGACATATTTGTACTTTAACAAGGGATTATAATGTTATGAAAAGTTCTAGTCCTATGAAGCTGTCTTGTATGTTGTTCCATCCTTTATAAATATTGTTGAAATGAGACAGTGATGGTAACTCTTCTGCTGGATCAGAAATAAATTAATATTACTGTTATTATTAGAGTCAATTAGAGTCAATTAGAGTCAATTAGAGTCAATTATTGAGTAGACACTCTTTGAATTTGATGTTGAAAATTTTCACAGAATTTTTTTTTATGATTTTAATTTAAATTTTGCTGCGTTGTGATTTTTCATAATAATATTTAGATTAGAATTTAGCTAACTTTCAATTAAGATTTAATTACAAGAACAAATATCTACAGGGTAATAAAATAAAAAAAAATTCCATCAACATGCTGAAATATTTTACAGTAAGACAGATTGGTCACAATGTAATGGATACGATAGTAAAGGACAAAATGTTGACAATATAAACTGGTGCTTTTCAAGCTATATAATTATAAACTGTAGCAATAATTTTATTTTAGTAAGTGCTTAATGATTCTTCTCAGGCGTATTAGTATTAATTTATATGTTTCATATATGTTCATATATGTTTTAAAAGCAACATGACTTAAATTTTACATTACTGAAATTTTACTTAATATTATCAAATTTTGAGAAGCCTGTCGAAAATAAAAATGCTGCCACATATAATAAGACGATAAAAGACTTTGCTACACGTGTAATTAATAAAAGATATAGTAATATCACGAATGTTAATGTATTAATAAATCTTCGATAATTAAATAGTCATTATTTTCAATAGTTACTCAAGAGTTTCACTGATTAAATGGAAAATTCAATAATAATGTGCATAATATAATAATATAACTTTATTTATTTTTATTTATATTGGCTACAATCCCTTGTTATAATAAATTTTATCCGGATGTTTGCGCTGACCCATTTTTTCCTGAAATACTTCATATTCTTCTGGACTTATCTTTAACATTTCCGGTTTCATCGAGCTTGATAAGAAAAATCATATTAATAACAATACATTAATTCTCATTAAGAAATATTTATTTTTTTTTAAGTAAGAGATATTTAAAATTAACTTAGATTCTTACTTTTTCTGTGGAAAAATGGCGAGTGCCGAAGGAATCATGACCAACAAACTATATTAATGAGAAAAAAAATATTAAAATACTTACGCCAATTATATTTTATTAATGTTAATTTTTGCACACTATATTTATGTGGAATTTAACAACATTATATCAACATTTAAATATTTTGTGAGAATTACAAGAGAGTGCATAAGCCGATTTCGACGGGAAAAATGAGCCACGGGCGAAATTGATAGAAACAATGCGATCGCATTTGTTCTGTGATAATTGGAATCATCAACATTCCTGGCGCGGCCATTGCTATCCTCGAGAAGATGCACTCAGAGATACCTTTGACGGCGGCCACCTGCGATCTCATGATGCATACTTCATCAGTATCGCATCTTTTCATAAATACGGGAATACCTCGTTTGATCTCTCGTTGCCTCATGATGGGAAGATTCACTATGTTTCCAGCAGCCACTGCGCAGAACGGAGCGAATCTCTGCGATAAAGACAATTTCTTGAGATTCCTTGATATAGTCAATTTTCCGAGATGTAAAATAAAAAGAAACTCAAATTTTAAAAGAATAATTATATAAAATAGCAAAACTGAAGAAATCTCGAATTTTATTAGATCTACGAATCTATAAAAATTTATTTGGCAATTAGTTCCTTTGAATAGGAGGAGATTAAAAAATATTTTTAACGATATCTCTTTTTAATGTTTGTACTACTTAAGTGGGATGAGAAATTCAAAGAAATATGGAAAAAAAAAGTAGATGTTAAGTTAATTAACTGCAAAGAAGGTTCTTTTGCCGGAAAACAGCTTTCTGAATCCCAATGCAGCCGCGCAACTCGCCGTGGTGGCGAGAACGAAGGCCTGCCGGATAATGTCGGTGTCTTGCGGATCGTCGCTCATCGCGTTTCGATTGGTATAATTGACAACCGCGTTAAAACCCTGATTAACCAGTTGGCACGTTATCACGCCGAAGGCAGATCTGACGGAAATATCACGCACGATAAAAATAGAATCAAACGAGATTCTATTTCTAATAGAATCTAACGAGATTGATCAGGAATTTGTGCATGTGGAATGGATTATTTATTATTTGTAGAAAGTTAACTTGTAGAAGGTCAACATGGCGGCGGTGAGGGCAACGCAACCTGGCAGCTGGAAGGACATTCTGCCTATCACATTCATGAGCTCGTTGTTATCGGGATGGAAGGCGCTGTCTTTGAGCTTCTTCGCGTAGATTATATCCTTTCTCTTCGTACATTTCGGTTCTTTCCCAGCTCTGAATAACAAATAAAATGATTGCACGTGTCTTTTATTTTTTCTAGATAATAAATAATAATAAAGATTGATTTTTAAAAAGACTTAGTATTGTATTTAATAGTCGATAATTTAATTTTCTTAGCATTAAAAGGATAGTAAGTTGATTAGGTTAAAAGTTGAATTTAGAAAGTAAGAGAGATTTTGTCATCATAATTTACTTGTAGTCCTCGCACAGCTTTTTTGCTTCCCATAATTTACTCTCCGGCACGAGTATCGTGCGGCAGTCCGTGATAAAGGCGTAATGCATCCATCTTCCGAAGTACGTGTCCTGATTCCAAAGTGGCTTATCGACGTCAATTCTATCTTCGGATTTACCCCCAAGATCGTCCTTTCTCTTCATTGTTGTTCGTGCAACTGACAGCGTCTCTCCTGTTACTTGATAATACAAATTTACGATTAAAAATACTATAAGCATATATAAGAGTATATACATAAAAATGACAGCTACGTCAAATGCAAACTACTAGACTTGGTTAAATAAATTTTTGTGATAACTGTATTTACTTCGTTTTAGATAGAGTGAAATAGCAGATTAAGAATAAGAAATGTGTAATAATTCTGATGTAGTTTCAAATATTCTTTGTCTCATGTTTATTTATTTTGTTTAGCGTAAATGACACTTTTTAACTGTTATAACAATATTTGACAGTACATTGTGAATTTGTATTCACTTGCATCGAGACCATTTGATATAAAAAGATGCCTGCGTTTTTTTATATTAAACTAGAACACTATCGAGTGCGCACTTTTTGCGCGCCACTTATTTTCTAACATTTTTTTCTTTTTATTTTTAATTTTTTTATTTTTAATTTTTTTTTAATTAATTGAGAGAGAGAGAGAGAGAGAGAGAGAGAGAGAGAGAGAGAGAAAGATTAATTAGGTATTATTTACTATTTATCTTTATTAATAAAAATATTAATAAAAAAAAAATTACATTATTTTGTAAAATTTATCTGACAACTTTGAATACATGCAAAATGAAAAGGAAAGCCTTTATCAGTAGAAGCGATGCCAAAATGTTTAAATGCTTGCAATTAATTTTATTACTGTATTACTATTATAGTGATAACACGATATTTTCGCCCTCAATCTTTTTAATATATCAAATTGTAAAAAATAGATATTATCTCAAAGTTAAATATAAAAAAATTTCTTTAATACATTTTAGCAATAAAATTCATTTATTTAAATCTCAACTAATTATTTTTATATTATTTATAATAAATAAATATTATTTAAAGATCTATTTGGATTATATATGTGATGTTACTTAACTTACGACAAATTAGAAAATACATTAACACAATGCCTGATAGAAAACGATAAGAATGGTCTGCTATTACGTTATCATCTTCATTATTAATATTATTATTTTTGTCATCACTATTATAATTAATATTATGTTAATTTTTATTATTTATTTATTGATATGCATTGTTTGTATAAATTTACTTACTAATCGTTTAAAACTCTGCCAAATCTCCTTGAACATTTTCGTATGTGAGTTCAATTTAATAAGGATTCATAAAATTCAATAATTCCTTTATTTCACAGCATTGAAATATCATAAAGTCACTATTATATCAAATGTAAGCATCAAGATATGAAAAATAGTAATCCACGTGTCACTATCTATTTCCATATTTATTGTAAAAAAATAAATGAAGAAAAAACGCAACGTATATAATTTGCGATTGTGTAATTGTTTGCTACGGTTATCACGTGATCACTGTTTAATTGATGTAGCCTCGTGTGTCTCATAATCGGTCATGTGACTGCGTGCGGTTTAGAATCTTGCATTTGTTATCTGAATATAAATAAATAGTTCCACAATTACGTATTCCAATTTATCGTAAAGCTTTTTTAGCAGCACATATTTGCACTTGCCAATTTTTTATTTCGGACATACGTTCGAATTTCGTATTTGATATCATATGTACAAGTATGCCAGGCATTTGAAACGTAAATATAAACATCAGAGGACATCGTTTCTCGAAAGCTTGTCGATGAAGTTAATTCGTTAATTTCTACGAAACATTGACACGAAGCAGATCGAATCTGTCCTTTAGAATTCTCTCAAGTTTGCACGAGTCACGAGTTGTGATAATAAGTTGCATATATAGTGCTTATTTTTAACCCGAGTTCTTTTTTCTTCATTTATTTTTTTACAATAAATATGGAAATAGATAGTGACACATGGATTACTATTTTTCATATCTTGATGCTTACATTTGATATAATAATGACTTTATGGTATATTTCAAAGCTGTGAAATAAAGGAATTATTGAATTTTATGAATCCTTATTAAACTCACATACGAAAATGTTCAAGGAGATTTGGCAGAGTTTTAAACGATTAGTAAGTAAATTTATTAATTTTATATATACAATATAAAATTTTAAATTATTATTCCCCTCTCTTTCTCTGTCTTTCTCTCTTTCTCTCTCTGTCTATCTATGTAGTGAATTAATCGATTATGACAAAAGATAAGTAAGTATCGTATTTAAAAAGATAAGTTTGTATCGTATTTATAATTCCAAAATTAGTAACTAATTAAATGTGCTTATTTATTTTTTCAATAACATTATCTTTACATACAGTTTGCTTTATACAGTACAGAAACGCTACAATCTTATTTTGCTTTTCTCGGAATTTGTTTCTAAAATTCAGTTTTTTTTTAAAAGAGATATTATTTTATGCAACTAAAATATGCTGCTCGATATGTTCCAAATATGTAAAATAAGTTTATGAATATAAAATAGATATATCTGTAATCATTCTAAGATATCTAGGAATATTGTTACTTTTGTGAAGTAATTATTGGTGATAACTGAAAAATATTGCAGCAGGCAATGAGATCTTTTTCAAATGATTTGCATGTTGCAATAATAAATTGAAATTGTTAGCAATATATTATTAATGATGTCAACCAATTTCTTTTGTTAACATGATAAACGCGATAGAAATAAATGTTCCTTAACATGATCCTTTCATTTCTATTGATAATTTGATGATTATTTTTTTGTATTTTCTATACGTATTATATGTTCAATATATTTTATATATGTTTTAATAATAATTAGAAATCAAATTTTAAGTCAAAATAAAATTTTGCAAATATTAAAGTTGAACATATCTTAAATGATTAAAAAGTAAATTTATTACATTGTCATTTTCAGATGCAAGAAATAAAACTTAGAGAATGTGTCAAAATAACTTTAGCGGAAGAGAAAAAGGGAATTTAGAGGGAAGGAAATAAAAAGAAAAATAAAAGAAAAAGAAACATATTTATACGTTTAATGGATAGAAAAATAATCAATATACTTTCGAATACTTTCAAAATTTGCATATAATATCACATCAGAAATCAATTATTTCATTATTGTGCTAAATCCTGTTTTTTCAAGTATTTCAAGTATTTCAAGTATTTAAAATCGGATATTGTACAAATTAAATAAATTTAATAAACAAAAAAAGGTTTGTATATTGAATCATATATTTTTTTAATTTTTTAATATTTTTGCTAATATATTATTTTTCTATATTGAAATTTGATATAATATGTTAGAAGTTACATAACAATGCTAATTTCAAAATATATATACGTAAATACTGCAATCGGGAAATTCTTGAATAACTGGCAAGTGAATAATTATATTGTGAATAACTATGGCATTTTTATATAAATTGCAGCAAATAAAATGTGGACTTTTAAATTGATGGAAACAAATATATAATTTATATACTTCTTTGTAATTCTTTTAGACCTCTTTGCGATTCTACTTCTTCTGCTATTGAAATTGAAATATCCTCAAAAGTTTATATAGAGTAACTTTAAAAGATAATTGTTACAACGCGCAATTAAATTTTGCTGTCTAGTATCCTAAATCTAAAATAACCATAAATATTAATAAAAATACAACTGTTTTAGAATGTGTATATGAAAAGAAAAAAAAAAAATATATATATATATATATATATATATATATATATATATATATATATATATATACAAGATGTCCCAAAAAAAGAAATAATAATCAAGCCGTCATATGCAGCGGACTAAGCTGAGTCGAAAAGTCCTGTACTATTTTGCGATTTTCGGAATAATTAACGAGTTATTAATTTATAATTAAAATAGTCAAATTACAAGCGTACGGTGAGATAGGACCTCCCAGTGAGACACGCGTTCGCCGTCGCCAGGCACGCTAAATGTACGTATCGTGCACGCAAAAGAAAGCGTAGCCAATGCCGCTTGTAATCAACAATTCCATGCGTGCCTAGCGACGCGACGGCGAACGCGTTTATTAATTTATTTTCTAGTATTTTCTTTACTAGCCAAATTAGTATTCTCAATATTTATTTATTTGCTATTTCAAAATATAAAATTAACAAATATAAACAAATACCATTTGTTTATATTTAGAATATTATATTTGAAATATTATAAAGATTCAAAATTTTAAATTCAGTTAATATCTGAGCACTGAGACAGGTTATATTTGCTTCTTAAAATTCTTCAACATTTGTTCACCGTAGTTATAAATTGTAATAATAAACTACGCCCACATTATTAATGACGTATTGTTAATAGTGCCAGGATTATTAGTATCGTTACTTCGAATTTCCAATTTTTATCAACTAGCAAAAAATGACAGAGAGGATGCGTATTATATATTTTCTTTTCAGTGTGTTAATAATAATATTTGTAATGTTATTGTCAATGCTTTGGGTTTACATATTTCAACATTTTAATATGAAACAAAGAGGAAAATATCAAACAGAACCGCAATTAGCTTTTCTAAATACAAGTATCTAATGTGATATAATAAGTGGATTTTAACAAATTCTTGAAAATTTATTGGTAAGTGAATCATTGGCATTTACATGTGAGAAATAAAATTTAGAGTATATATTGAATATCTACTAAAATTTTGTTAATAAAAATTAGACTAGACAAAAACTGAGATAAATTTGAAATTTGTAATGATGATTACACAAATATAGTTAATTAATCTAGTTTTTTAGTAATTTAAAAAAGTAATTAAAAAAAATATATATTTTTTTATTTCGACAATATTTGCTTCTCTACATAGCACACTTCAGTACCATTATGTTACAATTCTGCTAAATCGATACTTTTAAAAGTTGCTTACATATACGTAACATCAGAGTATATTTAAAAGAAATATGCATTCAAATTTTGTTATTTTGTACTTGTAAATATAAAAAGAAATATAAAATGTTTAAAAATATCGAATGTTTTACCAATGAAATAATATCTCGGAAGCATTAAGATAAAAAGGATCAACAGGATTCTTCAAAATTTGTCCAATTGAATTACAGATAATAAGTACAGATACGGATGAATATATGAACTCTAATTATATGAATTATTTACAGGTTTATTAATCAAAATATTTTAAATTAAATAATGTAAAAATGCGTAATGACATTTATCAATAAGATGTTCACCAATTTTCAAGAAACATTGACACGAGGCAAATTATGGTTTTTAGAATTCACAGAAGTCACATATTTGTCAGTAAGTTATACGCATTTAATTGTTTATATATATATATATATATATATATATATATATATATATATAAACAGTTAAATAATCAAAATAAATATGACAATTTATCTTGGCACCAATTTTATTTAAGCATGATGTTCGAATTGTTCGAAGCAATAAATAAGAAATGCAATGAATAAAAAATTTTTACAATATTATCATAGGTCCATAATAATTTTGATAGTTTAACAAAATTAAATCTTTTCGGACTTTTAAATCTGACCAAATTTTTAAATTTGCAAACAGAACGTTTCTCTCAGTGTACATTTTATTTTAATTATACGTACATTGATTCACGACAATTTTGTTTATAAAAAATTAACTTATATTAGGTTTTTATATAAGATTATTTCACAAAAGGTAATTTCTATGTAGCATTCAAATTTTGTGATCGGTAAGCATTTTACAAACAAAGAAAAGGCAAACTTATATATAAACTTATATATTGCATAAGTATACATAAATATTCTGTACGGCTTTCATAAAGTATCGTATATGACTGTTTCAAAATATCGAAATTGTTGAAGTTGGTGAAATATTCGATAAATTTCGAGACATATCGAGATAAGGTAGACAGTACCCCTTCGAACTTTTAGAAATATAAATAGCAAACTCAATAAGTTCTACGCATTATTCCGTTAATCTTCTCGTCTATAAGCTTTAACTTTGGACTATATTAAACTAATAATGAAATGTGCGACAACATTTATAACATTTATATTATTATCGTGATTTCATGTCATAACGTTAATATATCAAATAGACTTTCTCTTAAAAAATATAATATCAAATCGTGTCGAAAATCCAACACAAATAATGATATATATAAGATATATAGGTATATTTCTATAATAATATTTGCCTATAATATTTTAGATAAGTTCAGTGAAAGTACAATTCAACGGAATAACAATTATTTATTAATAATTACATGTGAGCTATCTCTAAATGTGTGGTGAGTAAATTTTGAGTTGATACTATTGCACTTGCACGAAAGTAAATTTGACATACGTTTTCCTTATATTTGAACAGCAGAAATTAAAAAAGACGACAGATAAGATCATTTTAGATATTCAAGCTTCAAGATAACGACCAATTAATTAAAATAATTGTGATGATTTATCCTGATAGTAATATCATGTGCATTATTTTATACACATTAATTCTGCAACAATTTGCAACAATCCTACTTTACAAAATTAATACCTATGATAACTTTGACAATTATTACGTTTTGAATTCAAATTTTATAACAAAGAATTATATAAATAATATTAACATAAAACTAAATGCGGAACACAACATGATTATTATGTAAATTATGGAACAAATATTTTTGACACAGAAAACAATATTGCATAGTTTTTATCTTATCACATAGCTAGAGTTTTTTGAGTTTCTTATAGCTTGTCATTTAAAATTCTATAAAGTTGCGATTTCAATTTTGCTAACAATATTACCATGGTTATTGGACTTGTCGATATCGTAAAATAAGAACAATAATATAATGACAAAATTACATCATATAAAGGTATCATGTTTTATTATATTTTTGTTAATAATGTGAATATCTTTATTAGTACTTATATCTTTGATTTCTTTGATGAGTTATTATATTTTGTTGCTTATATTTTTTATTAAATTATTATGAAAGATACATAAATAACATTTTTAATTTCGGTACGCGGAAAAAATAGTTTTGTTGAAGTATCAAAAATTTTATATATACATATAAAAATATTTGTATTAAAACAATAAAGTATATAAAATTTAAACATCTTAATAATACTGCAAAAATGTTTTATATGCTAATAACCAAGTTCAACGTCGTAAATAAATATTTTGAATGCTTAGTAGAATTATTTTCAAATTTTTATTCGACTAAATTTTTAAATATTTTAACAAAACTATTCTTTCCGTGTCACACGCACACACGCGCGCGCGCGCGCACACACACACACACACACACACACACACACATACAAAGCATATTTTAAATCATAATAGATTATGAATTAATGTAATATATGAGGTATAATACATGAGTTATAACAAAGCAAAGCAACAAAATGCGGACAATATTGAGAAAATGTCAGCAGAACTTTGAACGATAGATAATAATCTTGAATTAATATTTTCGTATACAAGAAGCAATTTTGTGGATTTGATTGTATTTGAGGAAATCTTTATTATACAAAGAAAATACAATATTAAAAATACAACTCACACTGAACTTATGCGTATTAAAATTACTATCAATTAATAAAAACAAATATGATAATTCATTTTGATAATTCTTTCTTTCATTTATTTATACACGAATTCCTTGCAATTTTTCTTTCTTCAAATTTAATACTTTCTTAGAATCTAAGTAGAGAATTTTGAAAAGCAATTCTATTGCAATCAGAAGTTTATTAATACCACAAGATAGCATAAACATATAGATGAATAGTTACACATTAAATATTCAAAATATTCATTTCAAAATTTTTATCAATAAGATACTTCTTGATTTTCGAATCGATGTAAGATAGACAATTTTGTTTTCTAAAATTCTTTAAAATTTATACAATTAAATAATTGATTGCAACAATGAATCGTGTTGTGTATTAATGATAGTAATGATTTTTTTGTGACATGAGCTTTCCATTAATTTAATGTTAATAGCTGCTAATATGCTGATAAAATGTAAGAGATAATTTTTTTCTAATATTTCGTTTTTTAGGCATGGATATAAAATGTAGTACAGAATTATTCGGATATTTGTTCTGTAATTATAGAAGAATAGACGAGAGAAAGGATGAGAGAATACCATTTTATTTTCTTAAAATCATTTTTATTAACGTGACATAATTTATATAAATACAAGTTTGTTAGGCATAGAATTCTGTCAATCATCCTATAAGCAGAAATTTATCGAATGTACAGAACGATGTAGAAGAAATGTGTAGAAGGAATAATTTACAATTTACCGAAAAGGAAAAAAAACATGCGTTTGTGAAATAGGAGGGGGATCGTGGCATACTATCAACTAATGTCATAAATGGCACTTTTATTTATAAAAAAATCACAAATTGATCCTTCGTAAATCTTACACAGTAACAAGTGTGTAAGAAAATAATTAATAAAAATTTTATAAAATATATTTCTATTTCAAAAAAAAACTTTTTTGAAATAATTATTTTGGCCTAAAAACTAATTTTTTTATATAATTTCATCGTTGTACTAATAATAATATTATGCAACGTGTGAGGAATGATGGGACTTCTCGAGACTCGCGACGCTCGCGACGCTCACAATGCAAGTGGTTTATGATCCTCTGCCATACACAATATAACTTTATATATTAGATTCATATACACATTATGTCACACATTAGATTTAATTATATTATTCGAAAGCCACATTCCTTTAAATTAGATTAAAATTAAATACTTCTAACTTAATATACTTCTCAAAATTAAAGAGTAAAAAGTGTACACCTACAAAAGTATCTGTTATGTGCAAACTGAAAGCTTCAGCTTTTATAAAAATGTAGTGAATACTAATGACAGTAACTGTTCTACTATGTCTAAATAGGCTGTAATGAAGTAATTTTAACAATTGTCCCTAGACTTTAACTCCAACTATATCATAGTATCTCACTATCCCACGTCTATCTCACGACCGCTATCTCTCCTCTATTGTAATACAAAATATAAAACCTGACTCTTTGCCTCAGAATGTCACAAAATTGGAAAAATGAAATATTTAGAAAATTTCGAAACATATTGGTAGATAGTAACTAATTCGAACTTTCAGAAGTATAAAAGTAAGTTCGTCAATAAATTGCGCACACCGTTCCATTAATCTTGTTAATATTAACTTCAATTTTAGATTACATTAAACTGACAATAAAATGTATGATATTTATAATATTTTATTGGTGGTTTTTCAACTAGTGTTGTTTATAATATTAGCGTATGAAATCCATACTTTCTTCCGACAAATAATGGCACGTAATTATGAAATTCCAATTGTGATAACGATATCTCTTCATCTAACTGTAATACTGACGTTATTATTAAATGAGAATTATAAGTTGATAGAACTAGATGAAATGGAGGTATAATTGAACGGAAGAATACAATAATAATTATAATGGTAAACATGTGGTAAGTAACTCTTGAGTTGATAGTATTGTGAACAAAAGCAAATTTGCCAAGTATTTATTTTATATTTAATAAATTTATTACAGAAGAGCGGAAATTTAAAAAAATTAATATAGAGCAGATGAGGCCGTTTTCATTATGGACATTAAAATGACGAGGAATTCAAATAATAAAAAGGAATTCAAATTCATATAATTGTGATGATTTATCCTGATAACAATGTCTTACTTTTGCACTATTTATTTCAATGCAACAATTTGTGATAATCTTACTTTCACAAAATTAATATCTATGCCTACGATGTTAACTTTAACAGATAACTATTGCGCCGTAAAAAATTTTAATTCAATTTTTTAAATTTTATAATTAGAATTTTATAAATAATGTTAACATGAGCACAATAAAATGACTTTTGTGTAAACTATAGAACAACAACGTTTTCAATAAAGTATTTCAAAATGATGTTACATAGCTTTTGTCTGTTGGAGTTTTGAGTTTAGAAGTTTTGCATTACATAGATTATCATTTAAAATTCTCTAAAGTTGAATGCGACTTCAATTTTGTTAAAAATATTAACATCATTAATGGAAGCTTTTCGATAATATAAAACAAAGAACTATCATAACGATAACAATATATAATATAAAGATATTCTTCATTTTAATTAATAACTCTATTAGTAATATTTATAAATATTTCTATTAGTAATTGCTATTAGTAATTTCTATTAGTAGTTTCTATTAGTAATTTCTATTAGTAATCTTCGATTTTCTTGCCGAATATATTTGTATTCTGATCTTTTGTATTTTATTTACTTGATTTTTTTATTAGATTATTAAGGAATATTCTTAAGTTTCGATACGGGAAGAACAGTTTTGTTGAAATATCTAAAAATTTAATCAAATTATAGATCTGATAGATCTGAATTATAGAAACTGATTTTATTGAATCACTAAAATGGTGCAAGACATATAAGCGATAATAATAATAATTTTTGAAAATAATAATTTTCCAAAAATTTTTATATTTAAATAACTATTTTAAACTATTTTAAATTTAAACATTCTGCATAATTATTCTCAATGGCTCAACAAAATTATTTACAGATCTGTATCTAATTAAATCTTTAGATATTTTAATAGAACTGCATTTTTTGTGTATTATATATGATATAATATATGATATAATATATTATATATGATATAATATATATATATATATATATATATATATATATATACATATATATATGTATATAACAAATATATAACATTATATATATGTATATATAATTAGCAGATTGATTTTAAATTAAAACTAGATGTTTTGGACAAATATTATGTAGCAAAATTATGTTAGTTATGAGTTATAATAAAACAAAGTAACAAATTGCAGACGATTTCGAGAGAATATCAAGAAAATTTTGAACAATAGATGATAAATCTTGAATTGATATTTTGGTATACAAAAAGTAATTTTAGAGATTTCATTGTATATGCAAAAATCTTTATTATACGAAAGAAAGTAAAAGATTAAAATGTAATTAAAATTGAAAATGTGATCGACTCAAATTATGCATTATTAAAATAGTTATCAATTAATTAAAACAAGTGTGGTTTTGTTTACAACAATTTTGTTTACAACAATATCTCCTTCTGATACTTTTATCATTCATTTGTACATCAATTCATTGCAATTCTGCTTTCAAAATCAATATCTTCTTAGAATTTGCATTCAATATTGCTAGTGAAAAAGGAAAAAAACTGTTTAATATTTAAACATTTGGCTAGAAACAAACTTGAAAATATTTTTGTTGGGCGATCAAAATTATTACATAGAATGTTTAAGCATAATGATAATATTGCAAAAATTTTTTATACCCAATACAATACTTTTATGGTAGGAAGCAATTTGAATATTCTACTTATTATTTTATAATTATTTTAATGGATCAAAAGATATTTTCGAATCTGTATCTAATCTGTACCAAATTTTTGAATACAACAATAGAATATAACAAAATTATTTTTTTCGTGTAACAATAATGCATTGTTTGTTATTAATGATTCGATATTAATGATGTTTTTCACAAGTTATCTCGTTATTATATTATTATTGAAAATTTTTCAATATCATAAAAGGAAAACAATAACATAATGATAAAAATACATTACATAAAGATATCATCTTTTATTATATTTTTATTAATAATATCTTTATTAATTGCATCTTTGATATCCTTGACGAGTTATTATATTTTATTTCATTGCTTATACACTTACTATGAAATTATTGTAAAAAAATAACATTTTTAAATTTTGGTACGCGGAGAGAACAGTTTTGCTAAAATAACAAAAAATTTACTTTGATACAGATGAAAATATTTTTATTAACTCAATAAAACAATTATATAAAATGTTTAAGCATAATAATATAAAAATGTTTTATATTTTAGCAATCAATTTGAGAGACGTAAAGAAATATTTTGAGTGTTTAGTGCTTTTTCAAATCTTTAGTTAACTAAATTTTTAAATATTTTAAACACGCAACTATTCTTTCCTATTTGTATTATTCACGCACGCACGCACACACACACGCGCGCGCGCGCGCACACACACACACACACACACACACACACACAAATATATACACATATATATAATATTATATATACATGTACTATGTATATAACAAGCAGACTTTAAATTATAATTAAGATATTATAAACTTTTGTAGCAAAATAAGTTATAATAAAGCAAAGTAACAAAATGCGAATGAGAAAATGTTAGGAGAATGATGATAATATGAATTAATATTCATAACTTGAATTAATATTTTTGTAGAAGTAATTTTGCGGATTTGATTCTATTGGTGGAAGTCTTTATTATACACAAATAAAAATAAAATATTAAAAATGCGACTTAAATTGTATTTGCATATTAAAATTGCTAACAATTAATTAAAATAAATGTAATAATTTATTTTGACAATAATTTTTCTTTCGATACTTTTATCATTTATTTATATACTAATTCCTTGCAATTTTTGTTTTCTTCAAATTTAATACTTTCTTAGAATTTAAGTAGAATTTTTACTTAGAATTTAAATAGATAATCTTAAAAACAATTGGGGAATTGCAATCAGAATTCTATTAGTTATTCTATTATCAAAAGATAGTATAAACATATAAATAAATAATTATATATGAAACTTTTATTAATAAGAGGTTTCTTGAGTTTCGAAACATCGATGTAAGAAGGACAATTCTGTTCTCTAAAATTCTTTAAAGTTTATACAATTGAATAATTGATTGCAACAATAAGTTGTTTGCGTTGTGTATTAAGTAGTAATGATGTTTACAGGCTCTCCGTTAGTTTAATGCTAATAGCTGCAAATAATAAAATATAGGAGATAATTTTTGTCTAATATGTTATTTTTTGAGTGTGAATATAAAATACACAGCGTTACTCGGATATGTGCTCTGTAATTACAGATAAATATAACATTGTAATACATAATATGAAGCATGGCTCTTTTCGTTTCAAAACATCATAGAATTGTTATTAACAAAAAAATATTCAGAAAATTTTGAAACATACTGGTAAACGGTAACTGTCGAATTTTCACAGATACAAATAGCGAGTTCGTCAATAACTGTGCGCACTGTTTCGTTAACCTCGTCAGTATAAGCTTCGTCTTTTAGAGTACATTAAACTGATAATAAAATGTATTTATATATTTATAAGATTATATTGGTGATCACTTTTTTGATGTTCATTAAAAGGTTCGTGAATGAAATATATCGTATTTTCGGAGATTTAATTGAAGCTCATTATTCAATACTAATAATGGCAGCTATAATAATGACAGCTTTGAATTTAACTGCAATCATACTAATAATAATCTTCGATGAAAACATCATTAATCTTGTCGATAAATTGATATTGGAGAATCGAGATTTTATAGGTAACAGATCAATGAAAGAACACAGAAACAATTAATTAACAGTCCTAAGTAACCAGTGCTGGTATCTCTAAATATGTGGTAAATCTGGAGTTGATAGTATTGTGGACGAAAGCAAATTTGATAAGTAATTATCTTAATTATCTAATGTTCAATAAATTTATTACAGAAGACTGGAAATTAAAAGAAATTAAAATAGGACAGATAAAATCGTTTTCATTATGGATAAACGACGAGAAATTCAAACAATTGTGATGATTTATTCTGATAACAACGTCTTATTTTTGGACTGTTTATTTCAATTCCGCAATTTGCGATAATCTTACTTTCACAAAATTAATCTTTATATCTACGATGACTTTAGTGAATAAATATTGCGCTGTGAATTTAAATTTAACGATTATAGATAATATTAACATGAGACTAAACACTGAGCACAACACGACTGTTATGTAAATAGAACTATGTTTTCGATAAAGTATTCTAAAACGATGTCGCATAGCTTTTATTAGCTGGAGTTTGAGCTTTGAAGTTTTTGCATTAACATAGATTATTTAAAATTTATTTAAAATTCTCTACAGTTGAATGCGACTTCAATTTTGTTAGAAATATTAACATCATTATTAGAAACTTTTCAATATTTTTCGATATTATAACAAAACTATAATATAATGATAAAAATATAACACATAAAGATATTATATAAATATTTCTATTAGTAATTGCACCTTTGATTTTCTTGACGAGTGAGTTGTATTTTGATTTGATGTATTTGATATATTTGATTGTATTTGCTCACGATTTTTTTATGAAATTATTAAGATCATAATGTTTTTAAGCTTCGGTATACGAGAAGAACAGTTTTGTATAACTATCTAAAAATTTAATCAAATCAAAGATCTGAAAATAATTTTATTAGATTAAAATAATTAAACAAGACATATAAACGCGATAATAATAACTTTTAATAATTTTTCAAAATTGTTTATATTTAAATAACTAATTTAAATATCTTGCATAATTATTCTCAATAATTCAATAAAATTATTTACAGATTTGTACAAATTATTTATAAGCCTGATATTTTAGATATTTTAATAAAACTACTTTTTGTACATATATGTATAACATATATTGTACATATGGTATAATATATATTGTATTATACATATAAAATAATATTAATTTTAAATTATAATTAGATATTATAAACAAATGTTATGTTTTACGAAAATATTATGAGTTATAATACAGCATATAATAAAGCAAATTAACAATTTGCGGACGATTTCGAGAGTATATTCGAGAATTGTAAACGATAGATGATAAATCTTGAATTGATATTTTTGTATACAAAAAGTAGTTATGGAGATTTAATTAAATGTGTGAAGAAATTTTATTATAAAAAAGAAAGTCGAAGATTAAAAATGTAATACTTAAATTGTGTTTATGCATATTAAAATAGTCATTAAATAATTAAAACAAGTGTTATAATTTTTTATAGCAATATCTTTCTCTAAAACTTTTGTCATTTATTTATGCGCCAATTAACTGCAATTCTGCTTTCAAAATCAATAAAATTATGTTTAAAGTCTGCAGTCAATATCGATAGCATTTAAAGAAAAAATAGTTTAGCAGTATTTGAAAATTTGAAAAGGGTACAAACTTGGAAATATTTTTATTGGACTATCAAAGTTATTACAGAACATTTAAATATAATGATAATATTGCAAAAATTTTTTATACTCTAGCAAGCAATTTAAATGTCCTACATATTGTCTTATTATTATTTTAATGGGTCAAAAGTTATTTTCAAATCTGTGCCTAATTTGTAATACATTTTTTAATAAAACAACAAAATATAATAAAGCTATTCTTTTCGTGTTACAATAACGCGTTGTGCGTTATTAACGATATTAATGACTTTTTCGACCTTTCTGTTAACTTATCGCAAAGGATTATTGATAATAAAATATGAGAAATATATAGCTTTTTTATTAAATTTATTTTATAAAATTCAGTTTCTGGATATAGAAATAGAACATATAGCATTACTTGGGTATATTCTTTAATTATAATATAGCATTGATTGATATTATATGATTTTTTGTGTTAATTTATGCAATTTTTACAAATCAAAAAGAATATTAACAATACTGCTAGAAGAAATAGAAGCGATGAGTAAATTTTGAATGGCATGGATAAAGCAAGATGAAATATACGTCGAATATATCTCGAATTTCTAGCAAGACAATTAGAGGATAAAATTAAACAACATTTAAAGCAAAACTAATTTAAATTGATACGCAAATTTTGTGATAATATATGATAGAACAAAAAAATGATGATTTACTTTGATAATAAGTATCCATATTTGTACAACTTATTTTACGTTTATTAACTTAAATATCAGTTTTGTTTAATAATTCATGCTATTTCATACTGAGATTTTAACTTCTCAAAATCTGTTTATATAAAACTTTTAAAGTTTCTTATGATTATTCTGTTTCTGCTTGTAAAATTAAATTTTTATATTTGATTTTATAATAATAGAAATGCACATATAAACACAAAAGCGGATAAAATCTATATAGGCATTTTTGAGAAATATTATATACAGTAAATAGATTGCTTTGTTTCTTTTAGAATTCTTTGAAAGTCGCAATTATAATAATAAATCAGCGAATTTAGACTCAATTAATAGTGCAATTCAAGTTCTAGCATAAGCTACAGTAATGCAATATAATGATAAATATGATTATAATTAGTGTTGTTATATTTTTAAGTATTTTTTTAATTGTACTTGTATTTATTTTGATATCCAAAATATTATCTAAATATAATCTCAAAAGTTGTTTTCAAAATAATAATAAAATTCAAAATAAAAAATATTTTGAATAAAATATTTAAATAAAATTGAAAAATTTTTAAATAACTGTAAGTAATTTTTAAATTGCTATTTATTTTTAATTTTTAAAATAAGGCTATTTCTTGAAAAAATCTAATAATATTGATAGTGTTAAAATCCGTATTATTCGATAAATTTGAAACGTTAACGACAAAAGCGAATAGATGAAATTAATGCTATAATGTATGGTACTTTTACAATTAATATTTATTTTACGTCAAAACTTGAATTAGGACAAATTTCTTGGCTATATTCTAAAGTATATCTTAATTATTATCTTAATTAGATTATTTTAAATAACCAATAATAACCTAAGCCATCTTAATTTATATCTAAATAAAATAAAATAACTAGAAATAATTAAGAAAATAAAAAAAATTGAAAAATTTATACAATTGATAAGTTAATTTTAGTTTTATGGTTTTATGCACGCAATAGTTTGAAACAAGTGTTGACTGCATCTGATCTTTTGTAACAAGAGAATAAAAATGAAAAGAATTAAGAAAAAAATACATTCAAGTTTTCAGTGAGGATTCATAGAAAGTAAGTTGAATTTTAATTTTTTATTTAATTCAGCGAATCAAAAGAACACGATTGTTTATCTTAAGCAATTAAGTTTAATAATATTGAGTTTAACATGGTTGAAACATCATGGTTCATTTTATTAGTTTATTACAAATCTACTTTTGAAAAATTGATAACTCTAGGATTTATTTAACAACTATTTTAAATGAGCTACTGCATTTATATTCTACAAATAAATTCGAATCTCGTTTGGTGTCTTCAGGATGATAAAAATTCAAGATGAGAGCAAAGAACACAATTACTTTGCATAGTTTTTATCGTTCTCGAGAAATATTGACGCAACTGAAGCAACTTGCATTTTTATATAATACTAAAATAATTCAAAAAGCTTAAAAATGTAATCTTCTGACAATCTGATAAAAAAATCATATAGTAATCACAAACGATAAAATATCATTGTTCAATCATTGTTAAGTAAATCAAATATGAAATTACTAAAAACTTGTATTAAATGCAATGAAAGATATTATCATTTTAATATTTGTGTCTACAGTAACTTTGACAGATGATTATGCCGTGAATTAAAATTTTACTATTAAAATTTTACAGACAATTTTAACATGGAAACGCGGATTATAACATAACTGCTGTGTATAAATCATATAATAAATATCATATCATAAATACTTATATTTTTATAGTCGTAATGACTTTCTTATTCTTTCAAGACCTTCTCTCTTAAATAATGTCTTAGCTATTAATAATGTTATTGGTGTATGAGATCTAAAGTATTCAATACAATATTAAATATAAGCAGATTCTGAATACCAACCGAAGTTCCAAAATGATCGCGTATCTTTTATCAACTAGAGTTCTGAGTTTGAAAGTTTTTTGCATCGACATCGACATAGAATTGTACCATTTAAAATTTTCCTTAATTTGAAACTAAAGGCTATTGGTAATAAAATATAAGAAATATTCTATTTCTTTATAATATTCAATTTGGACATGACTATAGAATACGTAGCATTATCCGAATATTTATTTTGTAATTTGACTTTTGTCGATATTATGCAATTTTTTGTGTCAATTTACTATGATCTTCACTCTTAATAAAAAAGTGTATTATTGCCAAAAGAATCGGAAAGTAGATTTTGAATTGACATTTTTATGCACAGAATAAAATCTAGAATGTACATTGAATATATTTTGAACAATTTTCTATCGACTTAGAAGATATAAGACGAAATTAAAACTTAAACGAAATAAAAAGTTAAATTGATATACATGCGATTATATATAACACAATAAAAATTGATGATTTCTTTTTGATAGTAAACGTCAATAGTGATCTGTATAATTTATTTTATATTTATTAAGTTAGACATTTATTTTATTTAACAAAATTTATGATCCTCATAAGATTTTAATTTCTCTTTTAACAGAATTTGTTTTGTTATGTAAAAACAATATTTTTTGCGACTTACTTTTGTAAAGAATTAATTTTTCGTATTATCAGATTAATAAAAATATAAAGCATTTTTCACTGTAACAGAATAAATATTTATGCAATTTAATCCATATAATCTATATATAAACATATAAGTGGACTGTCCTAAAACACACACACACACACACACACACACACACACACACACACACACACACATATATATATATATAAATATTTTTAAGAACATACATATTTAAGAGAGATTGCTTAGGACTCTTCGAAAGTCGTAATTACGATAATAAATCAGTTGTCAGTTTGATGGTTTAACTGGCGATGCCAATCGTCAATTCAAATGCTTCGATAAATAGCAATAGATATTGCAATTGATTAAGAGGCTTATGATTTTTGTTATTATATTTTTAAATTTTAACGTAATTCGACTTGCTACGACTATTATTGATATTGCGAGATTTAATTTTCAAAATTCACCTGAATATACCTGAAAATATATATAGGAACATAATCTTCATCGACTTCAAAGATAAAATAAAATTGAAAAATTTTTAAATAACTGTAAGTAATCTTTAAATTTATATTCTAATTTATAAAATAAAGCTTTTTAAACATTTGTTGAGTGTATAATATTGTTGTCGACAGTATTAATCTGAATTATTCGATAAATTTGAAACAACGATAAAAATGAGTGAAATTAATAGAATAAGAATATCCAATATTATTAATATCATTCGATATTATTTTATCGTTTTATTACTAATTTCGTTTCTTATTGCGATTACTAATATTATTATGAGGAACCAAGGTTCATTTATTGATAATGATTCAAATATGGTTAACATTGTTATGTTTTTAAACTACATAAATCGACAAAACTGAGGAAAAATGGAAAATAAAAAAAAATTTATACGATTGGTAAGTCAATTTTCATTTCATACTTTTATGCACGGAATAAGGTTTGTAACATTTATTGACTACATCTGATTTTATAATAGGAGAATAGAAATAAAAAAGGATTAAAAGTATGATAATATTAAAGTTATAATTAAGGATACAAAAAATGTGACTTAATTTGGAGAATTGAAAGAAACACGATTGTGGGTTTGCTTCAGCAGCAACATTTACCTTTATATGATTTATTTTGTTGATTTGCTTTAAAAAAATTGAAAATTCTAAAATTAATTCAAATAAAGTTTAAAATGACTTTATTATTATTGTGGATGAATCGCACAAATCGCATTTGGGATCCTTAAATCAATAAAACTTTATACATTTTTTCGCATGCATAACTTTTATCGAAATGTTCAGCAATCTTGCGAAACACTGACATGAAGTAGTTTGTCTCTGCATTGTTTACTTCACTTGCACTTCAATTCACAACAGTTTTATTTACAAATTATTATTCTTGTATAAAACGATTTCAAAAGTCAAGTATTGCGCCATGAATTCAAATTTAATATCTAGTATCTTAAATACATTATGTAATTATAAAATTACACACGGACCACAACATGTTGTATAAATTATAGAATACTTATATTATGGTCAAAGTATTCCAAAACGATATCATGTAATTCATCATGATAATATAGATTGCATCAATTAACATTCTATATAGTCATTGAGTACTGATCCAGTCTTGATTAATGATGTTAATGTTATTATTGGAAATTTTTCGAACTTAAAACAAAGAGCAATATGATAACAAAATTACATTGCACAAAATGATAATATCTTTCATTGCATTTAATACATGTTTTTAGTAATTTCATATTTGATTTGTCTGACAATGATTGTATTTTATCGCTTGTGATTGCTATGCGATTTTTTTATCAGATTGTTGTTAGGAGATTACATTTTTAAACTGTTTTTGAGTTAAATTTTAGTATTTATACATATATATATATATACATATAAAATTAGCTAATACATTTTAAATCATAATGAGATATTATGATTTCACGTTATAATACATACAATAAACTGCAGATTTCGAAGGTATCTCGAGAAAATTCTGAACGATAGATGAGTAAATCTTGAATTAATACTTTGTACACACATAATAATTTTGTTTAATAATTACGTTTAATTGTATTTGAGAAAATTTTTATTGAAAAGAAACAGAAGATTATAATATAACAGATTTATATTGTATTTAAATATAATATAATTATAATATAATTAATTAATTGTAATATATATTATAATATATAATACATATTATAATATAGTATATTATATAATAAGATATTATAATATATAATTATAATATAAATATAATTAATGGCTATCAATTAATTAAAACATATATCATTTATTCTGACAAGATCTTCTTTTTTATCTTTACTTGTACTTTTTATCATTTATTTATACGTAAATTCGTTGTAATTTTTGTTTCCAAATCAAGACTTTCTTAGAATCTAAATCGATTTTGAAACACAAGTATTGCAATTTTTTAGAATTCCGTATTTAGTGTCATAAAGTAGTATAAACATAAAAACAAATAATTATACAATTATACAATATTTCAAAACTTTATTAGTCAGATACCTCTTGATTGCCGAAACATGAAAGATTAATGAAAGATAGAATATCGATGAAAGATAGATAACTTTTACCTTCTAAGATCCTCCAAAATTTGTACAATGATGATAATTGAATGTAACAATAAATTATGTGATACGTTAATTGTGGTATTAATAATTTCTTACTATATTTTTTTTTTATTTGAAACATTAAAAATTACTGACAAAATAGATACATAATTTCATTATAATATTCAATTTTTGGATGTAGAGTGTAGAACATTACTCTATATTTATTTTGTAATTTAACATAGTATTCTTTAATATTGTGCGATTTTAACCGTTAACTTACACAATCTTAACTAATGAAAAAGTATGTTACTGCCAAAAGAATCAGAGAGTAAATCTTGAATTGTCATTTTTATGCATAGAGTAAGATTTGAAACATTGAGTGTACTTCAAACGACTTTCTATCAATATATATTTATAAAAGAAAATTAAATAATAATATTAAAAGAAAAACAAATTTAATTTGCCATGAGAATTGCAATATATAACAAAACAAAAAAATGATGATTTATTTTGGTAATAAGTATTCATCTTAGCACAATTTATTTTACATTTAACTTTTAACTTCGATTTTGTTTACCAAGTCATTCTGATCATTCATGAAATTTCAATTTCTAAGAATTTCTTTATATAAAAGTTTTAAAATTCTTTGAGATTATGCTGTGTCTATTCGTAAATTTATATTTTGAATTTTGTGTGTGTGTGTGTGTGTGTGTGTGTGTGTGTGTGTGTGTGTGTGTGTGTGTGTGTGTGTGTGTGTGTGTGTGTGTGTGTATAGAAATAATGGAAGTGTAGGTGTAAGTTCAAAACACGATCGGTATGCGTCTTGAAACAGATTGAGATTTTTGAAAAATATTGACGCTAGATAGGTCATATTCGTCCTCTGGGACAAAAATCGACACGATAATAAGTCAGTCGTACGCTTAATGAGCTTAACTGTGAACAGTGCTACTGTCGACAATCTGAATTTTTCGTCAATTTAAAACAGTAGATGATATGTAACTGATAATAAAATGTATATTTCCAATTTAGTGTTTTATATAATTATATAACTATATTTAGTCTCTTATATCTCTTTGATTTCTTTTTAAAAATATTCTGTATTTACATATTACCCAATATAATTATCTTCACGGATAAGATAGCTAGAAGGAAAAAAATGGAAAAATTTTTAAATGATCGTAAGTATACTTTGATTTAATATTTTTATTCGGAAAACAAAATTTTCAACTTTCGTTATATGCATCTAAAGAATATTGCTGTTGACAGTGTTAATTTGAATTTTTCGATAATTTAAAACAATAATTGACTATAATAATGACAATGGCGATAATTGACAATAAAATTGATGGAAATGATGACATGGACGCATTAGATGTTCTTATTATTTTTATGTTTATCTTCAATTTCTTTGCTAATTATTGGTTATGGTTTTAATAAATACGTCTAAATTATCTAAATTCTTAGTCAAGTAAAATAACTGAATTAATTCTGGAGAAGAAATAAACAATTTATGCGATTGGTAAGTTAATTTGTTCTTTTATATGTATGAAATAAAGTTTAAAATATCTATTTTGATTGCATTTAATGATTCGATAATAGGAAAATAGAAATGAAATAGGATTAAAAATGAGATGAAAAACGTTTGGACTATAATTAAAGACATAAAAAAGGCAGATCAATTTGACAAATTAAAAGAAATTGTTTATTTCAGTAGCATTGGTTTCTAACATTGATTTATGGCTTATTTTATGGTTTATTTTACTATTAAAAATTTATTTTCAGAAAATTTATGATTAAAATTTATTTAGATAAAAGTACACGAAATTATATTTATCGCTTCGATAGAAATTCGAATTTCTCATTCGAGTTTCCTGAGAATGTAAATATACAAGAAAGCAGAAACATACCATTTCACATACATAGGTTTCCTCGGGATATTCATCAATTTCAGGAAACGTTGATGTGAGGCAGTTCGCTTTCTTCTTTGAGGATTTCTTAAATTCATTCGAGACGAATTATCAATCACGATAATAAATCACGTTTATAGTGCATGTGTCATTGATCAATTTTTTATTAACTTAAAGCGACAAACAACGCACGACTGATAACAAATGGATCTTTTGGATGTGACTGTTACTTTAATATTCGCAATGATCTTCTTCCTGTTTTTGTGGTATCTACTTGATCTTATTATTCAGTATAGCGGTAAGCTCATTTAAAAACTATTGAGATCCGTCTTCGAGGACGACTGTAACTGGAAAGCATTCAAAAAAGGATCGGAAAATTTGAAGCATTTGTAAGTAAATCTTGAACTAATATTTTTATTCGTGAGATTTTATGATTTTATGAAACGTGTGTTAAATCGCATCTACTAATTTTATAAGAAGAAAAGAGAGATATATCAAAGACAAGATAAATTTGATTTGTTGATATATAAATATCGGACAGTTGAAAAAAAATGTGATTATCTCAGCAAAAATATATTATACACACAATTTCCCTTTGCGTATACATCAATTTATTATAGTTTCGTCTTCTAATGCGTGGAATTTTCATTTAAATAAAAAGCAGTCGCAGTTAGAAAAATGATATACAGCGCGCGTTGCATCCATTATTAACGGTGTTAATAACATCATTGATACAATTTTTTTAATAACTTGAAGTGACAAATGTACTGATTGTTAACGAACGTTATAAATATATTCAATCTTATTTTCGTAATCAGCTGCTTTGGTATATATTCCATAGGCATGAGGTTTGTTCTTTTCAGCTGAATTTTTTGTAGAGTTTATCTTTTTTCTTTTTTTCTCTAACGTGGACAAAAAGGAAGTAAGATGAACTGTGTAAGAAGTTCAACCGAAAAGAACAGGCCTATTATTAAAAATGTTGTAGATGGATTTAAAAGTGTAAGAATAATATAATATAAATATATAATATATTCAACATATAATATAATATAAATATATAATAAATTCAAAGATTAGAAAATTTAAAAATAATCGTAAATGAATCTTGAATTAATATTTTCATTCTCGGAAGCAAATTAAAAACGAGTTAAATTCGAGTTGTTGAGGTACAAATAGTGACTAATTGAAAGAACAGTAATTGTTAATCTTGGCAGGAACATTCATTTCATTGCATGGTTCACTTTATTTATACATAATTTTATTACAATTTTGTTTTTTAATTCCCAAGATTTAGATGAAATGCTTGGATTAGGTTGTTGTATGTACTATTTCTTCGATTTATTGTTTTTTCACGCATATTAACAATAAGCTTTATATCTTGCAGCTGATTTTTTTCGAATAAAAAATAAAAATATAAGTACAAACGTGAAAATAGATACACGATCGTGACATCAGAAAGATTGCATTTATCCATCGAAACTCTTCGAAAGTCGTTCATTAAAATAATAAATCGCTCACACGGTATTAATAAAATTTATATCATAAATTTGAGTTTTTTGATAGCTTAAAATCATAAACGCGCAATTGATGGATATATAAGCAGAGGAATTAGTAGAAATTATTTTTATTTTTTCATATTTTTTTTTTCATTTTTGCTGCAATAGTACATGAACGTAAAAGGACTGAAGTTAATTGACTGTCTTCATAACATAATAAGCGTCTAAGAGGGATTAGAAAATTTAATTATAAATAAATTTTAAGTTGATATTTTTATGCGTGAAATAAAATATCAAACTAGACGTCAAACTAGATATAATCATTTTATAACAAAGAAAGGAAAATTAAGATTAGATTAGGAAAATTAAAGAATAGATCGAATTGTGCTTATGGATATGAAAATGATGACAAATTTGAAAGAATGTGAATAATAATTCTGGCGACGTCAGTCTTACTGCACGGATAACTTTATATTTACACCAATTCATTACAATGCCGTTTTCGAAATTAATTTCTCAGAAATATTTATATAAAATGGCTTCAAAATAAATCGCTATTTTTAGATGAATTCGAGATTAACATTCGATTTATTTGTTTTATCGAAAAAGTTTTCATTTTCAACGTTTAAGATTCCAATTTTACACAAATTAAGTTTTTATTAAACTAAAGCTCATCTAAAATTATTTAAAAAATGGAGTTTTCTTACTTATTTACAATCTAATTTGTTGGACAATGTTCTCTTTATTAAATAGATAAAATCTAAATCTAAGTTTTCGAGAAGCACTCGATTTTCCGAACCCATCGAAGAAAATCCGATTTTTCGAATTATCTTATCCATTTCCATTCACTTCGTCTTTCTTTGTTACACAGAAGTGACAGTAATACGTGAAATACATTGAGATGTTTGTGAAATTTTTCAATTTGATGTATGTTCTTTAAATGTACTTCAATACCTTCGTAGAATAACATTGTCGTTCTATGTATATACTTCGTTTCTATGTATATACTTGATCGATCGTGAAAAGGAAAAAACCAAAAATCAAAATAACGACAACGCAGATTCAAAACAGCACATTAAAAAAATTATACAAAATCATAGCTAATGACGGCTTCCTAACTAAGTCGGTACTCGACGGACAATGTCTAAGAGGTAGTAACAGCAATGTTTTCTTAATGTGGTCAACGTGGTTCCATAGCTTTTCTTCCTTTGTCTCGCCTAATCAGTTCTTCCGTCCACCGCGTCTTTTCATTGCGGATGTGCATCGAGGACAGTACCATTTTCCTTTAGGCGGTGCAGTGATGCCCACACATGGATAATGGAACCATTCGAAGGGGCACTAAAAATATTCATTATAAATGTTTCTATCTATCTTGAATGTATTTTGAAGATATTGATGATTCTTACGTCTGAATTATCGCAAGCAACCATGTCGCCGTACGATACTTGATTGCACGTGCAATAACGTGGTTCATTTGGATCGCATGTCCAATCCAGATTGTCTGCATCCACTACTTGCGTGGTTGTGGTTACCACTGGTGGTGACACAGGTTGCTGGACCGTGGCTGCGATCACGCTCGAACTCGGCACGGTAGCTGCCACTTTCCTAAAATTCCAAATAATAATATTCTTTGAGCATAATTACTATGCACACATATAATTAATGGTAAAATAATTTTTCAACATAAATATATCAATTCATCATATCGTATTCGGGGTAATAACCCTCGTATAAAAATAATTAAGCTTATTAGAAAACCAATAAAAACAAATATAAAAATATCTTCTAAATTAGTAAATATTAATGAACATAAATACCTAAAAAAAATAATTATCCCTACTCTGCTATAAAAATAATTATCCCTACTCTGCTATAAAAATTAATGCAAATCTTCCTCTAAAATACTCAATATTAAATCCAGACACCAGTTCTGATTCACCTTCAATAAAATCTATTGGTCTTCGATTTATCTCAGCTAAGTAGAAAATTCTTTCATGAAATAAAAATTATAAAATATTTCATAAATGTAAAAGAAATTCTAAAATCAAAGTATCCAATTGCATTTAATTACAAACTAAAAAAAAATTCGCAATAATCTAAATATAATTTTTTGATATAAAATATTTTTTCTACTTATTTCTACTTATCGAATTATTTATTAACTGATTTCTGAATTATTAAAATTTTCGTAGAATTTTATATGTAAAAAGCAATTCAATTTGCTTTTTCTTTTTATACGTCTTACATACTTTTTATGCTTTTTTGTGGTTTCCTGAATAGCGGCGATGGCCGTTTGCGCCGCGCCAGCCAGCTCCCTACTAAATTCTGCGGCGTGTACACCGCCGGTATTGATGGCCTCATAACTCGCTTTTAGACTGGCTGAGCGTCTACCCTGTTGCATTGATTGCGTGGCCGCGATCGCTTGTGATGCAGCTGCTGCAATAGCATTACCACCGGCGCCGATGTGGCCGAGATTATAGCACACTGATCCTACAGAATTAGCAATCGCTGTCGGTGTTGGTGCGACACTGCTCGCTGCGATAACAGGTGTAGAATTCGCTGACGCCGGTTGTGATTCTGACAGATTTGTGGTTGCGGGCAATTTCTCGATCGCTAGTCTCTTTTCGACTGACGTAGAAGATGCATTGGAGTCTCGTCGCTTTTCTGACCGAGCTGAAATTCATAAAATTTAGAAACTATATTTATCCAGAGTTTACTATTTAATTCTATCTTATTTAAAATAATTTATTGATCAATAAATTTTTAAGAATGATTCAAGAATGATTTAAAAATAATTCTGAAACTATCTTCAAAGAATGTTAATGCTTACATTAACATAATTATTATTATTTGTATCATTAGAAATATTATACTTACAATGGCTGTGATTATCCCGCGTTCTGCTGGGAGTAAAACTGTAACGATTTTCTTTTTGGCTGCTATTTGTGGCCGGCTGATCCAACTCCAGAGACCTTTTCTCCAGAATCTCAGTGATACCTTTATTATCTGCTTCCAGTTCCATTTTGAATTTATGTAATTCCTGATCGAGTCTCCTCAGATACCTATCTACCAAGTCATACATCTGATTAGCTAGATGTACCTTTTCATCAGCATCTTCCAAGGTCTTATAGTATTCTTTTCTAATAGCGTCATATTCTGCTTCCTTTTCACTGGGTTTCATTTTCTTAGCATTGCAAAAAAATGTCTTTACTTTCTTCTCCAGACTATCCATAGAATCTAAAAACAAATTCGTCGTTAGTTTCATACTTATTATTATTATTTTAATATTTCTTTTTAACTTGGTTATATCAAATAAACATACTTTGTACTCCTAGATCCATCTCTCTCATTTCGGTAAATCGATCCCTCAGCTCTTGTGGAAGATGCTCGATCACTAAATCATAAGACAGATATCAGCAACCATTACTAATTTTCAAATTTCAATACAATGTAATAATTTCTAAATCAATTATTTATTAGTTTCATGAATTACTGATTTATACTTTATTTCTAATAATCTATATACTTAATATTATGAGATTTAATTACTAAATATTAAATTATTTTAAATTTTATTGATTCGTAAACAAATATTAAATTCGTAGCAAAATCAGTATTTCTTATCATTGTAACATTTTATTTAGATTTTATAAATACCATTTATTCTTATACTGTGTAAAAAATACATTGTTACTATGTAAATTGTAATTGTACAATCCTAGAAGAGGAAAGACACCTTTAATAAATTGTTAATTAATTCTGTGACAAGATAATGAATAATAAAGTTCAATCGGTAGCTCGAGAGATTAAATGATCGTTTATTAACATCTTTAAAAAAAACGATAGCGTGCATCTCGCCGCGAGGACGAACATCGCGCCTAACCTCTCGACGCGAGGTCGCATCGCGACAGGCGAATCCAATTTCGTCCATCGGGACGAGTCGCGATCGGCGAGCAAAAGGAGGCGCGAGTCGCGGCCCGCGGAACATAAACAAAAATGGCCGCGTTCGCCGTGGGCCCGCACGGGCATCGTCGAGGTTTTTAGCGCGGGGTTTTAGGTTAGCCGCGCGCCACGAGAGGAGAGGTTAGGATTCCGCGGGCAAGCCGTGCGCGCCGTTTCCCGTACGCACTTTCGACGTAATCTTCGAGGTAGAGCATCTTCCCGTGCCGCCGATCGTCCGCGATTGGTACTGTTGACTAGTGTCCGCCGCACGGCGTCGGATAGCCGCAGAATTCCGCTCGAGTCAGCAGCGAAACGCGCCGCCCGACCGAGAACGTGTCCGCGTGCGTCCGACCCCTCTGCTTCCGCATTTCCTGGACGCTTTTAGCACGCTTTCGGCGCTCTCGAGCTCGCCGGCCAGGGTGTTTGTTCGGAATTTCCGGGGAAAGTGCGACCCCCGACTACGACGGGGTTCGCCGAGAAACGACGCGATTCAGACGAAGCAGTTTGATCTGGGATTATTTCAAGCATCGTCATGTATCTCGCCATGTTGCACGAGGGCTAGGGACGTAGTTTGAAAAGCTTGGTGCCTGATCGACGAAAAAGAAAATCAGATTCTCAATGTGGCTTCTCACTCGTTTTCGATTTAAATCCAAAATCGAATATTCGAAAAATCTTCGATTATCGATTTGCGCGCTTAATTTTGGAATGCTTACGATTAAATTAAAAAAAAAAAAAAACCTGGGAATTTAGAGAAAAATCTTTTCCTTTTTATATTTTTATAAAAAGACATCCAGAATTATTTTCAATTTGCTCATTTATATTTTTCATTAAACTCGCCTTTGGATCAATTCTTAAACATTTCTATTTCTCCTATCTAGATTAACTTTAGTCTCGATTTTAAATTAAAATTTAATTAAATTCTTAAGTCTTCGAACTAAAAAAGGTGAATTAAACCAAAATTAAAGTTAATCTATATTGATACAAATAAAAATATATGACACGTTTCAAAAGTTGCGTACTCGTGAAAATTTTCAAATTTCCATTTAATTAAATTTTGGAAAGATTCGTCATATATTAAAAAAAAAATATCCCATTTTATTTTGCAGCATAATGATACGACGAAGTCCAACGCGCATAGAAATGCGTCTGGATGATTTACAAGTGTATGAGGAAATAAGGAAAGCACACGAGGCTAAAAAAGATCCCGAAAAAAAAGCATCATCGTCCATGAATCCTCCAGCATGGGGTGGCAAGATTCCCCAGAACGAGATTCAGGAGCGTATCGGTTATGTTCCACAACAACATTCATCCACGCACAATCGAACCATACCATAGCAATCAGTCCAGGACATGAATCACAAACGAAAAAATCAAATTATGCATTGCAACATGAGTTTGATTTTATTCAGTGCATTTAGTACGTGTTTATAAAATGATTATCTTTTATCTTCAGTATTCATTGCCTGTAATTAATCACATTAATGATTATAATTAGGGAATCATCAATCTAAAAATAGTTTCTACAGTATAAAATTGCTTTTATTTACAAAATGTAATTGCTATGTGTAAAATATACAGGATTAATGGACGATATCTACATTCTTTTTCCTCTTCTTCATCTTCATTGGTGCAGGTTCTGGCCTCTTGAATACCGTTCTTAAAAAAAAATTTCAATAATTCATAATAATCAATAAAATATACATTAAATATATATAATTTTAATGTATTTAATAATCGATGTTAAGTTTATGTTATAAAAAAAATACTTACTGACAAGTAGTGCATATCGGACTGAATTTGCAGAAGACTAAAAAAGATAATGAATATTTTAATATGAATAGATTTAACAATATTTGATATTCTTTAAATGTTCTTTTTCATTTAATAATAATTAAAATATTTTTAACATTATTAATGTGACTTCATATTTACTTGACAGACATATGGAACAAACATATCCGATATCAATAAGTTCTTGATGACAAAAGCATGCTGCCCTATAGTCCACTTTAACTGGCGGAGGAAGAACTAATTTCGATCTGACATTGGGGTCTGGCAAGAAAACCCACTAAATTTGAAAAGAAAAGATTTGAATCATGGTATATTTCACATTTATATGAATTGAATATTAAATAAAGCATGAACAATTTACCAGTAAATACTGCAGTAATCCAGCAAGCTGTGGTACTTTTAAATAATTGCCACCGGTGATGTCACAACCTTGTTGTAAAAGTGTCAGCTCCTGGTCTAGACTACATACATCCAAAATGACATTCTGAAAATAGCCTTTGCATTATAAATTAATTCTACTATTGTAAAAAATATTTTAAAAAAAATGGAAAGAAACCATTCTTTGTGCAGTGAAGAATATGTTCATGTAGTTCATGTACTGTGTGGCTGAGTCATTACTGGCAGTAATCACTAGTATCCTAGGATATAATTTTTGACCTGCAACCTTCTCTCGTTCCAACCGGGTAATATAACACAATGCCATACTAAGTGCACCAGAGATGAGACTCTCTGTGTTCAATGGAACATCCATTGGGATCTCATTAATGACCTGCTGCAATTGTTGGCGCACTGTTCGCTCTACCATGGTAAATTTCTCATATTGGCCATCTATCTGTCTTATTTCGGATGCGTTCTCACAGGGATAGAGAAATTTAGCGCAGTGACCATGGCACGCCATTATCGCCAGTTCATTATTAGATGACTGCATGAGATGAGCGTTGGCAAATACGATTGTAGAGTCCACCCAATGCGACAATATCTTTATATCTTGCTTTACTAATCGTTGCATCGGATTAACATCCAGCACAATCACCAGTAAGCTCGTTTCTATTTCTGAAGATTTATAAATAGATAAACAAGAGAAAATAAACTAATAAATAATCGCAATTTAATCATCTAACTTAGTACATAAGAATGTTAACATACCAGTCGACATTTTACTGGAGTTCTTTACTCTTACAATTTTCTTTTCAATTAAATAAAAAGTTAATTCCAATTAATTCCAAGTCCAATTAATAAAAAGTTTCTTTAGTTTTTTTCAGTCACAACTTTTCCGTAAATATGTTATTTATTCCGGCTGCATATAATTTTTTTTTTTTCTCTTTTCCTCCGGTTGGAGGATGTCGGATTAATTCCGACTATGTGTCTTCAACCCTAGGGTTATATAACACAGGTTTATCTAAATCCTTTATAAGTTTCTCTGTATTCTGTGATATTCTAGTTCAACTTTCTCTTTATCCACGTTTAGCTTTCTCTTTATCCTTAACAAATTGCATGACGCAACACAAAAATTCATGTGAGGACAAAAGACGTCCCACTCACTCGATGGCTAAAGACCAACTTCCGGCTGCATATAAGAATAATTAGAGGTTATAAGAAACTAAACAACAAACAAAATTTGCAATTGCTACTACACAACATGTCACACATGCCTGTAATATTCTGTTCACTCAAGCTGAGTGTGTTATTAGCGACAATGCGGCAAAATTAAAAGGTTTTCTTCAGATTCAATACGCCATCTAGCGATAAGTACATTCATTACAGTTGATGAAAAAATTATCATCGGTAAGTAAATTCTGCAAAAGGAAAAATTATTACATAAAAATAATTACAAAAGGAATAATATTATCAAAATTATATATATTATTATAATTTGTAACATAACATATAAAGAAATATATATATAAATTTATTGTTTTATACAGGCACATTGTGCATCTAAATTTAACAATCTAAGTTTCTGCATCTATAATTTTAAATTATAATAATTTACTTGCGTTCAAATAATTTAAACTATGTGATGTTATGTATGTAAACAATAATTAATCTACGATTATCGTGCAAAATTGAGTTAAGAACATGTTTGTGTTTAATATTCCTAATTGAATTTCTTAATTGTGTTTAAATTTCAAAATTTAAGGAAGAAATTTATTTAAATTAATTATAATAATCCGTTAATGCCACAAAAATTGAATAAATAAGATTCTCTGGTTTCTCTGATTTCTAAATAAGATTCTTTGATTTTTTACTTCGTAGTTAGTTTTATATATATATACCAATATGTTATAATAAAACGAAAATTTTATGCAATTGTTTGCTCTTTTTAAATTTATTATATTTATAATTAATACTTATATTAGACATGTGTGTACTTGTATAGTAACTGTTGTATAATTTAATTATTCTTTTATATCGTATATCGATAATATAATTTGTAATAGTTTATATAATTTACACTGTTTACAGATACATGCGAAAAAAGACTGTATAAATATTACATAGACTAAATGTCACAAAGACACATAAATAATCATGTAAACATAATTTTGAAAGTTATGACTAACTCCGACTTTTATATATAAGTAAATAAATTGTTTTTAATATATCTAATAAATAATATGTTTATTAATTAAATTCATAATTAAGATATTCCAAGTGTTATTAATCATATTTAATTGAACTATATAAATTACTCTAATAACACTCAATAATTATTATTAATAACAGCTAAATTCGAAATCTCGTTCATGAACTTCAGATGGCAACCACGGTCTGTAGACGTGTCCATCGGCCTCTTTACTGGGCATATATGTAAAGAAAGTTCTTTTGAACGACGTGGAAGGAAATTTTCCATATTGCATGGTACTCCACATAATACGAGCATAAGAAACACGCGCTTTACGTATTTTACTGTGAAATATCGCTGTCGTCTGTCTAATCTGTTTGAAACATAAAATAATTAACTTTATTTTAAATTAAAAATAAATAATTAATCTCAAATTTAAGGTGATTTAACAAACTGATATCCGTAATAAAAATAGAAGGAGAAATGAAAGCGGAAATTGGGAAAGATTAGGAAATTAAAAGAATATTATTTTAGATTTGATATGTAAGATAAGTTTTGTAGTTGAATTCACAAATATTAAAAATGTTGATAATTATTTACCTTCTCCTTTATCTTCTCGGCATCATAGTAAGTTAATCTCTTTAGCTGATGCTCTGTTAGATGTAGTGATGGTTTCTTGTCAAACTTCAATTTTTTATTTATTAAAGCCCACATGCCAACGGTTGCTTGCATTAAATTTTCTAGGAAAACAGTAAAGAAAAAGATAGATAAAAATGAAAGGAAATAATAAAAAAATGAGAAAAATTTAGACATTTTAATTCTGCCAGCAAAATACTTTTGTCGATTTCCGAGAAAGCGACACCCTTCCTATACATAATCCAATCTTGAAGCTGTGGCATTAGATAACATTCTGGCAACTTGGCGAATGTATAACCTTCCGCAGCCATTTTCTCTAATTCGGCCTGATGTTTTATATGTAATTTAAATTTTACATATAAATCTCTAATTTAAATTGTACACTTGAATATATATATATATATATATATATATATATATATACATATTTAGATAAATATATATATATATATATAATTTAGATAAATTGCTTGATATCAATATATTTTAAAATTATCAGTTTAAGAAGATCTATGAAAATACCTTCATTATCGCTATAAGATCAAATTTGCTGTTTATATATTTCTTATCACCACCGCCCTTTAACCGATGACTTCCATTATTAATCTTTTTTTCTGTCTTATCAATCGCTTGTTTGTGTAATACATTTTTCTGATGATTAACCTCAGCAACTTCGTCTGAATATATCTTCTTTTTACGAATTATTTTATCGACATTTTCTTTATTTGCGTCTGTTTGATGTCCTATTTTGTTAGTCTTCTTGTTTAATGACTGTAATTTCGATCTCGTTTTTGGTGTTTTATTTTTTACATTTGTGTAACTTTCTTTCGTATCTATTTTTTTCTGAATTTTCTTCGTCAATTTTTGTTCGTCTAATGTTTCCCGAGTCGTCAAATAAGACAGATTTTTCTCGTTTTTATCTCCATAAATTAATTTAAATGCCTCGTCTCTAGCCTTCTTTCTAGCCTCCATTTCTTTTTTTAAGATGACGTCTTTCGTTGGTAATGGACCTGGTGGAATATTTATTGGTGACCAATGTCGATGCAAGGCAACAGTTTGTCGAATATCTTCTTTACTGTGCATAGGTATTTGGAACGACGTGGATATTTTCAGATCATCTAATTTTTGTTGACATGCTTTCTGTTTTCTTTCTTCATGTTCCACAATTTTTCTCTCGTATTTACACTCGCATACAGGTTTTACTATCTTCAATCTGCGGGGCCTATAATATAACATCTCCATAAAACATATCCACAAAACATTTTATAATATCAATAGCTTGCTAATATTATTTTTATATTATAATTACGTTTGAATAATGTATTGAAAATTAAATATTATATCCGTCAATAATTAAAACATCTTAATATTGCAAATTAAAAGCTGCTAAATAAAAAATTAATATAATAAAATTGTTAATAATTGTAATAATTATAATTTTATTAGTTAATATTAATATTTTTATACCAACCTGGCAACTCGAGCGATTTTTTTGCAGGACGTCCAGCAAGGAGTATTATCTTCGCGCCGTGTGAAATAATCCATTAATGCTGCATCCTTCAACGCTATCTTCCATCTTTCTTCCGGTGATTTAAGTTCCATCAATTTCTTTCGTTCCCCTTCAATATTTTTATTCTGATTCACTAAGCCATTATCTTTCGTAATAATGTTAATACAATTGCATGATTTTGGTTTCTTTCGTATTTTCTCTATCAAGCTTTTCGGTCCAGAATACCTTTCGATCAGCTTCAACGTTTTATCCATAGCTTCGCTAACACACATGTCGTATGGTGATTTAAGAATGTCATACTCTGGAATATATTCGTCACTTCTTCGTGGACTGATAGGTGGTGTGAAGTAAGAAACATCATCGATGATTTCATCTTCCTCCTCCAATTCCGTTTTCCTAGTTCTTTCTTTGTGCATTAGATCATTTGTATTGGACATCAGGATCTTTTTCTTTCTTCTTTTCTCCCTACATTGACATGGCTGTCCTCCAGGTCGAACTGCCATCATTTCCAGAGGATAATCCGGTTCGCAGAGATAGGCCAGGGTCTTTTTCGCCGGAAGATCCTGCTCCGATCCGATTTTCCAATTACAAGATTTCTTTTCAGTATTTTCTTCTGCAAAATCATTAATTGTTAGTAATTCTTTTGAGAGAACCGTTGGTTGAATGTTATGTGGGTTTCCTGTAGTAGATTTGAATATATTTTTTAACTTTGTCATTTTATGTTTCCGTGCGATCTTCTCAGTTTTATTTACTATATTTTTTGTTTCATTTTTCTTCGTAAATTTATGCTTAGATGGTTTTGTTAGTTTCGTGTTTTCCGTTTTGAATACTGCTGATGATTTGGAAATCGGATTCATTAATTTTGTATTTTTTTTATCAATTGTTTTTTTTAAAGATGACGATCCTTTATTTTTCTTTTCTATATTTTTTATTTCTTTTTTCTCCTTATTCGTTTCTTTTTGGATTGTCTTTGATGACTTTAACATTTTAGAAGCTTTTTTATTATTTAAAGTATTATTTTCAATTTGTTTAAGTTTTTTTAAAGAAGAAATGTTATTTGATTTTTCTTGCATTTTTAATGGCGAAGAAGTTGTGAATGTTGGAGTCTTTGGAATTGCTTCATAATCTGTTTTCAATATTTTTGCCGAGGGCGCTGTTTGTGAGATGTTCATTATTTCCTTTAAGAAAGGATTATACTTGCAGCATTTGTCATCAGGATACGTCTTGCAAGAATATGCACCTAATTCATCTGGTCTGTACTTCTTTCCAGGACATAATCCTTCTTCTTTTATCCAAGAAAAATCATCTTTGCTCATTGACGGACTTATGTCCTTGTCAGTCATTTGCCGAATAGCACATGAACAAGGTGGAATGTTCTTGATAAATTGAGGAGACTCAGGTATTTCCGATAGTACATGTATTTTATCCTTTTGAGTATCGGATATGTATTGAGATTGCTCAGTCTCTTTGACATTATCAATGTTTGTCTTGGCTTCATCTTTCAAAGTAACCTGATTAATCGGTGATTTTGTCACATTCCCTTCTGAAGATTGTATTTCCTTTGAATCTATAATGTGCCTATCATAAATAATAATCATATTACTTTGTTACATAATTGTTTTCGGAACTTTAATTTCTAGTAATTCCTAATTTTGAAAATTTTAATAAAAGAATTATATAAGAAATATATAAATAATTAAAAAATAATAAATGTTAAAAATTAAGAGAAAATAAATAAATTTCATAAATTTCAAAAATTTCAGAACTTAATTTAATAATGTAAATATTCCTAACAGGGATAAAATTAATTCTTTACAATAGTAATCTATTTAATAAAAAATTAAATTATACATACAGAAAGCATTATAGATTAAATAATTTAAATCCATTTAATTCATTTAATTATTTAATCTAATGCTAGAGTTATGTAATTTTAACTCGATTAAATATTACTCACATGTTTTTCTCTCCATTCTGCATATTGATTGGTATCTTATCAATTTCGCTTTGTTGCAAGTTTTCATAAAACTTTCTGGTTTGTCGACACAAGCAACAACTGTCACAAACGGGAAATACTAATTTCATAATTGCCTGCACATTTCTAATCAGCTCATCAGTTTCTTCTTCCAACTGTCTATAATCTTCATCAACATTTTGCAACCACTCCTGCCAATTTCTGGATAGATTTTCTCTACCACTGGGAAAAACTTTTCTGGACTGATCATCGAGTTTCAGCACTGAGAAGAACTTTTCATTACTTATTATATCGTTTGTGATCTCGGTTACAGGACAATCTTGTGAATCTTTAAACGTGCCAGCAGTCACATCATGAATATTTTTTTCGTCAAGCCAGAGTTTTTGCTTTGTTTCTAGCAGTTTTGGTGGATCTAAGGTTTTTAAAGAAAACATTTAAAAGAAAATTATAATTGTAAATTTAGTATATGATTTTTGTAACATTTTTCATACTAGATGTTATATCTTCTGTTATGTAAATTTCTAGACTTTTATAATCGGATTTTTTGTCCTCTGATTGAAAAATGTCAAAAATTGCTAATCTTTCCGTTTCTACATTTTTCTCTCTTGAAAAATCTTTATCTTTGAAGTCTCTTTGTTCATCAATTACACCTATTTGTGAATCGATATTTCAATAAATCTATATTTATTTATTGTGCCAAAATAATCAGCTAGTTATTTAATTAAAAATTTAGTATATATTCTGTATTTAATTTTGCTATTTTTACTGTTCTGTTCACGTGTAGTTAAAGAAATCTCCTGCAATTCCTTTGTGCTAGTTTTTTTAAGATATTCAGCACAAATATCTTTTTCTCGCTCTTTAATCTCAGATCCATTATTGATAAAAATCTTATATTTGTTGTTTAATGATAAGGTTACTTTTGGAATTGCAATTAATTTACGTTGCTTCCGCCATTTTTGTAAAGCATTTCGGTAACCAGCCCAATCAGGACGTTTAAATAATTCTTCCTTATAAGGACAGCTATCTTTCTGCCGTGGCAGACATATTGGTGGTTTGGCTAAAATATGAAAAATAATTGTGTAATTAATTGTGTAAATTAATTGACTGTATTTTTTAATGACATTCTCAAAAAAAATATAAAATTACGTTTTGGTGGTAATTTTGGCATGATTACTGGCGGTAATCTTTTATGTAATTCCTTCACCGTTTCTGGTAATGTTAAAAATGCAATGGCTGACAATATTACTCTCTCATTACAATTGTAAACCTTTTCTGCAAATTAAATAATTTTATAATTATTATATATAATATATTATATATAATATAATTTTTATAATTATTATATATAATATAATTCTATTAAAAAAGATATTGTTAAAAATAATTGCTAAAGATATTATTAAAATTAATTCTATTATCTAGATTCTATGAATAAAAACATAAAGAGATAGATACTATATCCTTCTTGGTAGAAATCATTTCCTGTTAAAATTTTGTAAATTTCTCGAAGAAAATCGACGCTATTTAAGTTACTTGATTTATGCAACTCTTTTATAGTATTTGGGGCTAATTTGAAAAATGTTGAAATAACGCCAATAGCTATCAATATCATTTGTGTGCCACTTGTTTTTGTCTCTTCGTAATCAATCCGCATTACATTTTGCAGTTTCATTAAATTTTTCATCTATGAATTTACAGAACTTAATTTAAAACAGATATAAAACAACATGTATACACATTCTTATTTTAATAACAATTTTTCAAATAGAATTAGAAGAAATAGAAGATCTAAAGGCAATGAATATTTTATTTCATAAAAATAATTTCATTAATTTTTAGACTTATATATATTCTTACATTTTAATAAAATTTTAATTTTTAAATAAAATCTACTTGGGATTATTTATTTTTATATCATACTTGATCTAAAGAAAAGTCTTGAAACCATCGTGGATATGTTTTTGATATTAATGCAAGTTTTTTCTGGTCTATGGAAGAAACAAATAATATTTAAATTATTAATATATTAATATAAGATACGCAATCACTAATTAATTATATTTATTGTATAGTTTTCCCAACTTAAACTCTTGTCCTTTTCTCAATTATTTTCTGTTTTCAAATAGTTACAATTTTTTACATTTAATTTCTTCTTTTGCTATATTTATTATTTAATCACATAAATGTGTAAAATAAAAATATTTTTTTTTATATAAATTAACTTTTATGTAAATTTTTCTTACTCATATGTAAATTATCGCGTAATAAAATTTGTATGAAATATGAATAACAAAATTTACAATAAGCAAATATTTTTTCTTTTCGATATATTAAATACAAAACAAGAAGCTGCGAGCAACACAAAGCTGCTTTTATCACAAACATAGTGGCATTATGTGCTATTATGCATTATTCGTCATTTATAATGATACATAATGAAACCATGATAGCCATGATAGCCTACTGATAGCTGTTATCAATGCTCCGTCCAACAGCAGCATAAAAAATGTTTGACTTAAATGTGTTAAAAAATGTGTGGCTAATGAAAACAACTCACTTTTCTTCTTTGCTATTTTAATCGCTTTGTCGCTTGCCTCGTTATAACGTCTTTGTTTCTCCGCCCAGAAGATATCCTTTGCTAATGCAATTTCATCCTCTAGATATTGCTTAATAAAGCGATTGTTTCTACGGGTCAAGAAATAATTTAGTACATCATTTTCTAATCGTTGTTGCTCATCCTCCACATCCGACGTTTTCGTTTTAGTCGATTTTTTCCTGTCTCTCAAGAGTCGCGACGTAGAAAATTTCATTCGCATTTTAACTGTCGGACATTCGTGTATCGAAGTTATTGCCGTCAACGAAGACTCATAGGGCGGTAATCGTTGATCATATCGAGAAAGAGAATTAAAACGATCCAGGGAACAGCAAAATCCAAATGGCTTCAAATCTTTCTTCGGCAATTTTCTCGAAAATTAATAATAGACGATAAATACAATATTACGATAAATAATTATTTTTTCATACTGATTAACAGGTTATAAATAAATTATAAAAGTTATTCGTTTGGCACTGACATGTCAAATAGATTATATAAAATTAAAAAATAATCTGGTAATTGTATTTAATGTATTTGAATTGTATTTAATTTCTAATGGCATTGAAAGAAAATGTTTACTTTAACGACGGTTGCGTGCTGGAAGTTTTTAAAGAAATTTTAGACATTTTTAAAGCAAGTTTTAAAGCAACAGTCAAGTTGAGTTTCTTCGTTAAAATATATTTTTGGTCTAAATTAATTTTTTGTAACTAATACTTGTCAATTTATAAATAATTATAAGAACTGTAATTAGTAAGATTTTATAGGTTGTGTCTAAAGGAATGAAATTTTGAATAAATTTAGAATAAATTTTCAGCTTTATTTTGTTTACAGAGCCCACTTTAGGACAATCTGCATCAGATTTCAGAATAGAATATTATTTATACTTTTATATCTATCATTATATTTTAATGTATGTATGTTCTAATATATTTATATCTATACATATATATATATGTATATTTTTTAGATAAATTTTGATAGCGCATATTTTGATTCTTTAATTTTGTTTCGTCACTATAAATTATACATAGATTTCTATGAAATTCTAAATTTTAATGAAATAATTTCACGAGAAAGAATAATGTCAATTATTCTCTTTCGCAAAAATCAAATTATGTTTTTCCATCTAATAATTTGTAATCTTAGACATAACTAAAATAGTAGATAGCAGTCGTTGGTATATAAGGCCATGACAGATCTATCGATGTTTCAGCTCTCAGCTGGGTTTCAGCTGATGTAAGTTTGGTGCAGCTATTATCTGTGCGCGGTATGGTAGTGTGAACACGTGGAAAGTGAAATAATTGTAACAATCGTTGGGAATTATGATATTAAGTAGATCTTTGTTTTCTGAATGATTCGTGTTTTCTGCTCTCATCCAATGCTCGTCAAAGTATTTGCATTCGCTTTAAAGAAGTAAAGCGCATTTTTTTTGCAAAGAACACCAATTTGCGGTTATGCACGACGTGTATTAACTTCTTTCTTCGAGAATTCGTCAAAGTTCAATTGCAAAGTGTTGAATAAAAATTCACGGTGATACATTCAGCATTAAAATCAAATCAATCAGACCTGTTTGCAAGTTGATATATAATAATAATAATATTATTCGAGGTATAATCGCCGGAATTAAATTAATGCCAAAAGCAAATGCGAATGTGAAGGGAAAATTTATTCGGATTTTTTTTTTCTTTTTAAATTTCTTATAATTTGTAGAGATTAAATTCGGAATTAATTGCAAATCTTACTTAAAAGTCATTTAAGTAAGTTGTAAATTGCCAATGTATTTTGTTCACATTGATGTAATATTATCATCATTCCAGTCAATGATTTAGCTAATCCGATGCGTTATCTACTTCAGCCAATTCGAGTTCACTTAAAGTCATTATTCACGTTTATCTCTGACAATATACGAAAACGATCATCAACGGTGCAGTGAAACTGTTGGGTGCAGTACAATTGTTGAGAATTTGCGATATGCCAAAGAAAATTAAGATTGTGATCGTTGGCGCGGGTGCAGCTGGCATTGCAGCTGCCTCGAGGCTGATGCAGAAAAATGTGGACGATTTTATAATACTGGAAGCCAACGATAGGATTGGTGGTAGAATATATACTACAAATTTCGGTAAATAAATCTCTCTTCTGTGAGAATTAGCTTTTTACCTTCAGTAATTCAGTAATTTCGCTTTTTCGCAATCATATCACTTTTAAAAATCAAAATAATTCCAATTCTGTGCTTTTAAACTTTTGAACACTTAGGAAAATTTTAAATTTGAGTATCTGCATATTTCCAGGTGACAATGTAGTGGATCTCGGAGCTCAGTGGGTCCATGGACAGACTGGAAACGTAGTATTTCAGCTTGCCTCCAAACACGATCTGCTGGATTCGAATGCAGGCTTACTTGATCCCAGCAAACATGAATTTATTACCATTAATGGTGAAATAATGCCCGAAAAGGAAAGTAGCGAAGCTCTGATGATTTATCACAATATAGTAAAACAAGCAGAACTTAACAAGGAAAGAGGATCTTATGGAGATTATTTTATAAGAGAGTAAGTAATTCCATTTTTATTTCAGGATTAAGAATATATATTGTATAAATTATTTAGAAAGTAAGTTAAAAAATAAATACCCTTTTATTTGGTTAACATAAGAAAAATGTCAATAATGTACAATATAAAGAATTTTTATAAGAATTTAAATTCTTAATAGTCATTTATGAAATTTTTGTACTTGTTTGAGATACAAAACTCACACAATTTGCATATTTTATGGAAGAGAATATAGTTTTATAAGAAAATTGTTAATACCACAGTCTTCAAAAAGCTCTGAAAAAATATAAATCCTTAAAAATTATTCACAAAAGTTATGTTTTTGTACGAGTATTTATAGTTTCTACATCAAATTTTGTGAAAGAGAATATTGTTTACGAAATCATCAATTTTGCTCTCACGAAACCATGCTTGCAATGTAGGATGTAGGCGAGTTTGCACAATCGTACAAACATCTTTATCAGGCACGATACATCTGATAATAAAAAGTAAAGCAAAATTAGCAAAGACAGTCACTATAGCGTTCTGTATATTTCTATATTATATTAGTCGTGAACAAATATAAGTGATATTTTATCATAAATGCTTATCATAAAGATTTATCTGTCAGAAGCTTGTTATTTATTATCTTGTTATCTATTAGTTTGCTATAAAAAACTTATCAATTATGCGTACCTCACGCGATTGTTGCAGCATTGATTTCTCATGTATTCATATCTCAACAAAGAATATATGTATTTCAAATATTTTGTGTCCAAATTATTATTCGTTTCTTCATACATTTTCACAGGATTATTTATTCTTTTGACGTATCCTCTTGTTAGTATCGGTATAACATAATCGACCTAAAAATAAATTAATTTACAATACTTCAATGTCAATAGCACTTAATATAATCAATAGTCAAAAAATCAACTTTTATTATTCAAAAGTCTTAATTTAATTAAAAATAAATCAATTTATTCGGATGTTGGATAGCTCTATTCTAGATTTTCTATCAAAATTTGATTTCTAGAATTATCGCTCTAACATATGACACAAGGAATTTTGAAAGAAAAAATATTCCATTGTGATAAAAACAAAATATCCAAAACACAAACTTAATTTTTTGGAAGGCAAAAATAGGCCTTTAAATAATAATAATGCATAAGTTTTACAATAAAATTCTCTCTCTCTCTCTCTCTCTCTCTCTCTCTCTAAAATTAATCTTATAATCTTCAATCAAATTTTATTTATAACAAAATTAGAAGAAAATCAAGGTTTATAGAATTGCTTTTCTCCGAGAAATCAAGACTTGACTCGTGCCTTAAAGAAAAAAAGAAATTAATCTACCTGGTTAAAACAATCATCTATGAATTCTTCAGCTTGGCTGTAGACATGTTTCTCTTGCTCTTGCAATATAAGCACACCGATTCGCGGCTGTTTGGATCTGAATATCTTTGTGATGTATTCGGCTGTTGCTAAACCATCATCAGTGAAAGTCAGCATAACTATGCAGCCGTACGTTTGTTCAATCTGACAAAATATAGATATAAATATAAATATAATATAGATTAGTTTAAATTAGAAAATTTTAATTTAAACTTTTTCTAATAAAAATCTTAATTTAAAATCTTATTATCTAGTAAATTTTCACAAATATGAATTATAAATATGAATTATAAATATGAATTATAAAACGAGAATTATAACCTTTTTTCCTTGATTATTTCCTTGTGATGTGCTTATTGATTCACTTTCTTTCATTCCACTTCTGCATTCTCCTGTCAAAATAGGACTTAGGACTAATGGTGCTCTCGGTATATGTCCTGGTTTAATTATTTCAGATCCTAAATGTAAATAATTAATATAAATAAATATATACATACAATTAATACTTCTTTAAAAATCTATCTATCAAAATTAATTCAACTTGTGATTTATTCTGTAACGCTAGAAAAAAAATAATTGTTACTATTCTTTACCATCATGGCGTGTAGCACATTGTGACGCAACACTGACTAGATCATGCACGTAATCTTTAATTTGATTTATCACATCGAGCCGTTGCATTTTTTGCAAAGCACTCAGAATTTTATCCATCGTTGCATCAGGACACTGCACATAAGTCAAAAGGACGTAATACGTTGGATCCTGAAGCCCTTTGAAATCGTAATCTATGCACTAGACAATAAAATGATATAACAATATTATTATTATTAATATTGTTATTATATAACAATCATACAATATTGTCATATAATATTATATTTTAGTTGCAATAATTATATTCCTCTATTTTTTAAACTTACACGTATCTGCTCCATCGTTAGGCCCATGTATGCTGCAAATTCCTGCCATCCATCATAGATCTTTCCTGTTGCTGTGGAGCTCAGCAACAAGCATAACCTTTGTAACGTGGCTTTGCCAATATGCTCAAATAAGTATGCAGCGTGAACACGTGATGATTCTTTCTGGATATTCAAGATAATCATATCTAAATTTGGTGGTCCATCCACTTCATTCCTTAGTTTTTCCAGTACTGGATCTATTTTCCTAATAGAATTGTATATCTCATTGAAGAATTGAAGACTTTGTAAGAATTGAACATTTACACATTTTCCTCAAAAAACTGACTCAATTTGAGGAAAATGTATAAATATTTCATACTTGTATAATATCAACACCATCTAAGTTTGTAAGGAATTAATTTTCTATTGTACATGATGTATGTTGATAACAAAATTAATTATTGCTCTAATAGTAAACTAAAACTGAGAGACATCGTTACCTTTTTGCAAACATTTTATAAAGTTTCTAAGTTTCATTGACAGTAAAAGCTTGTCGTGAGTAATCAGTTGGATTTAATGATATTACTATTGTAGATCATTCTACAATTATTTGCAGAGACTATATAAATGCAATATTTTTCCATGATTGAGATATCTAAAAATCCATATAAAAAATATCAGCCTATTAGAACCCAAATATTATTATTGGAGGCTATATTCTCTGCATATGATAGAATGATTACCACATACTGGCTGATGTAGTATCAGTCAGTGCTTTCCCCCACCACAGTTTACAAGGTTGATGATGATTCATCCTTGCTGCCTATCCGCCTACAGTTTGAATCAGAAGAAAATACAAAATATCAAAATTTTTGTTTTTTTTTTCAAAATTTATTTAATTATTAAATTAATATTAAATTAAATTAAATTAATATTAAATATTAAATTAATTAAATTAATTATATTAATTAAATTTAATTTTAATTAATTTGACTTATTAAATATATAATTATAAACATAATGCAGAGACGAAATGTAAATGAATTAAATTAATGTACTACTTAACAAAGTCATGTTTACAAAATATCGTTCTAATAATTGTTAAAGAGAAATAGATAAAAATTTTACAATTATTTCATATTTATTTAGTATCTGGAGTGAAATTTGTAATGAGTATAAATTGAATAGTAAAGGTAATATTAAAATAAGAGATTTTTTATAATAATAAATTTAATCATCATATTAATGTTACAGATATTACAAAATTTTTGATGAGAAACCTTTTATGAGTCGTGCTCGAGTTTCTGAATATTTATCTTGGATAGAAAAGATGGAAAATTCTATACAATGCAGCGATACGTGGTTTGACGTTTCCGCAAAACGTTTGGCAGGATATTGGGAGTGCGAAGGCGATCTTACATTAAATTGGAAGGATCGTGGTTATAAAACAATTTTTGATTTATTATTGGTAAAAAATCATTTGACAATATTGAATATCATATTGTGCAAAAATGAGTCATTTATATCAACATTTTATTTTACAAAACACTTCAACTTTTAATAAAATTTAGAAAATATTCTGTTAAAAACGAAACAATGATCAATTTAAAAAATATATATTTATAAGAATAAGACTAAAATTAATTCATAAAATTAAGGAGAAAAAAAGATTATGAAAATATTATGAATAATATCTGAAGATCAAAAAAATTTATAATAATTGGCAATTTAAATTTTATGTTATTTAAAATTTATTAATTTATGTTATTTAATTTTTTATGCATCTTTAACCTATTATTGATATATTTATATATATATATATATATATATATATATATATATATATATATATTAAACAAATGCATTATTGATATATATTTCAACAATTATTTTAGCAAGTTTTTTTAATTCAGATATATTGATTATTTTATTAGCAAAAAATTCCAAATGCAGAGGAATGCTTGCCAGTGATGGAAAGAATAGAATTTGGAAAAGTCGTATCAACTATAAATTATAGCTCAGACAAAAATGTTACAGTGATCACTAGAGATGGATGCGAATATTCTGCATTGCATGTTATATTCACTGGATCTCTAGGTGTTCTAAAAGAGAAACATTCTACGATGTTTATACCATCTTTGTCACAAAAGAAACAACGTGCGATAGAGGTTTTATTAACAATATACTCTAAATAAAATGATATACGACAGATTATACGACAGATGTTAATTAATTTAAACATAATTTCATAGGGATTAAATCTCGGAACAGCGAATAAGATTTTCCTCGAATTTCCGCACAGATGGTGGCCGGATAAAGCCAGTTTTAATTTTATCTGGTCAGAAACAGATAAGGAGGAATTCTTGCAAAACTATGATCAAGTAAATAGATATTTGAATGTGATTTACAGATTATAGTGATTTACAGATTATAATGAATAATACTTTGCAATTAAAAATAAATTTGATTGATTTTTTGTTTATATTGCTCTTTATAATCTTCCAATATTTGTTTCAGAGTAGCGAGTGGCTCTGCGATGTATTCTCGATTTTTGATGTAGCTTATCAACCGAATGTTTTATGCGCTTGGATGGCAGGAAAAAATGCGAGATACATGGAAACCTTGTCGGACATTGATGTATTCGACGGATTGTATCTATTATTAACAAAATCATTCGGAAAATATTATAATGTTGTAAAGCCAAAAAGAATATTAAGGTAATTTTCTGTCAAAAGTGAATGCAATTGAAAAAAAAAAAATGATAATTAAGTCGTAACTATTTTTTTAAACTTTTAGATCCAAGTGGTACACTAATGAGCATTTTCGAGGCTCGTATAGTTTTCAAAGCATGGTATCCGAGCAAATGGATGTAGAACCAAAAGATTTGGCCGAGCCGATCATGAATGGAAATAAACCTGTACGTAATATTAACTTAAGTAACTTAATGTTTTCACTGATTAAATTAATGTCCAAAATATTATAGTTAAGTTCCTTGTCGTCTTATATTATTTATTTTATTGATAGGACTAGGAATAGTTTTTATTTTTTGTTTATCACGTATTTCTGTTTTATATAATCGTTAGTAAATCGTTATTAAATTGTAAAAAAAGAAATTATTGACATTGACAAAATACATCATGATTAGATAATTCTTTTCGCTGGAGAAGCTACGCATGATCATTATTATTCTACTGTGCATGGCGCTGTGGAAACAGGTTTCCGTGAAGCGGATAGACTAATCGCCTTTGAAAGGTAAATAATATTAATTGAAGTGTTATTTAAAGCTTGGGATCAAGAGTATAATAATATGATAAATATACTAATAATGCTTGATAATTTTTTGATTATTTAATGCAATAATATATGCTTTAAAAAATGATTAAAAAATTTATTTTTTAATAAACTTCATAAATTTTTTTTATTAAAATTATAATAGTATATTTTTCATTAATTCTAAATTTTTTCCAGTTTTATAAATTTGAATGAAAAAGGGGAGTAACCTGTTAAATAAAGTTTTAGTTTAAAATAATTTATAATTGAAACAATGCATCTTTACTTCTATGTATTATATGTAATGCATAATGTATCATGCATTAATAATTATTTCCGCTTATAGTTACTATTCTCGCATGATCCAAATTGTATTGTATTATGTTATCACGTCAAGTTTATTTATTTTTGGGTCATATGTTTCATAAAACTTTTTTCTTTTTTAACTTAGCGAAAGCTTAGAAGTAAAAGCTTTTCTGTTTATTGCTATTTTACTATTATTTTTAAATATATTAGCTTCAAATTTTGCACTCATGTTTTTGCATTTATAGTTATATTAATTGCTTCTAACATGCTTCTTCTTAGGCAATTAAACTCACATCTCTAATTACATCTCCTACAACTATCTTCGTAATGAACGGATTACAGAAAACTTGAAATATGTTTCCAATTTACAATATTTGCAATCGACGAATATATTTAAGGATTTTTAATCATGGCCAATCACCGTACTTATTAGTAAGGTGTAAACATTTGTATAAAAATACATTGTATATAAATGTGATAGTATAAATTTTAATTTTGTAAATTGATGTAAAATAGAGAAAATATGTATAATTGATATGAAATATATATTTTATCGTTATCCGCAAGAGGGATAATATTTATATTTATTATTGTGTATTGATTAATGTGTATTGATTGCGTTCATTATTATTTATATTTATTATTTACTTTTTATTTACTTTATATTATCATTGCATTGAGAATATCTTCAAATAAGTAGCGTAGTTTGTGTGTACTGATTAAATAGAATTTTTAGTAGAATATATTTACTGTGAATTAGAATAAATTTGATAAAAATATAGAAAACGGTATGTATACATATCTTATGTATACGTATCTTTATTTGAAATTCAGTAGACTAATTACTTCGGATGACGTAGAACGTGGAATCGCTTAGATCGACTGATTAACAACTTCGACGAAACATTGCGGATAGAGACTGACGCGAGTGCGAGAGGAACAGAAAGGACAAAAGTTGTGATAATAGGTGCAGGAATTGCAGGATTAGCGGCGGCGAAAACATTAGAAGATGCGGGATTCACGGATTATCTTCTTCTCGAAGGTACGTTTAGACATGTGTCTCTTAAAAATTCAACATTTAATTCAATATTTAATATTAAAAGAAAAATCTTAATCTTTGAGGCAATCGTGTAAATAAATAATATAAAAACTTATACAAAAAAAATAGAGAGATAAATCTGAATGGTTTAAGATAAAACAAATTTTTTTGGATTACTTGTCATTATTTTTTTTATAGCTCAAGACATAATTGGAGGAAGAATTCATTCCATCCCATGGAACGATGGCTGGATAGATTGCGGGGCACAATTCTTGCATGGTGATAAGAGCAGGTTAGCGCAATATTGTTTCAACAATGATTTATTGTCGAATATTCAAGGCACGGACGGTGAGGGAATTTTCTTGCGCGACGATGGAACGATAATGAGCGAAAACTTGGTTCGCGAAGTCGACGATCTCGTGCGAAATGTTTCGGATGATGTTTGTGAGTCTCGGAGATCTTTAAAGGAGCAAGAGAGTATCGGTTCTGTCATGAGAAATAGTTTTGAGAATTATTTACGTGAGGGAGGCGATTCTTTAATGGAGAGGAGGATGAAGGAGGAAATTTTCGATTGGAACGTGCGGTTTCTTCTAGTAGACAATTGTTGCCACTCTTTGGATGATTTATCGGCGGTCCTGTGGGGAAAATTTAAGGTAAATTTAATTTTTATATATATAGAGTTTTAATAATAAATTTAATAATGACGCACTACGTAACGACAATATTAATTTCTACAGTATGTTGGTGGACCGGAACATTTGCTCTTCAAATCCGGTTATAGTTCCTTGACAAATCTTCTCGTTGGCAATCTGAACGAGCAAAAAGTGCGTTTAGCTATGCCCGTGGAGACTATTTACTGGCGGGATTCTGTCGATTCTGAAAAGGATTCTCCGATCATCGTGACAACTTCCGAGGGAACGCGAATCCTAGCTGATGCGGTCATAGTCACTTGTTCGCTCGGCTATTTGAAGGAAAATCATCGAAAGATGTTCCAACCATTGTTACCGAACTATCTGAGCGTCGCTATCGAGGATCTTGGTTTTGGAACGATTAATAAAATTTTTCTGGACTTTGGCGAGCCCTGGTGGCAAAGTGACGTGAATGGTTTCCAATTGCTTTGGCGCAGAGACGCCGATCGCCAATCCTTACCGGAATGGACCAGGGACCTCACGGGATTCGACGTTCTGCCGACTCATCCGGCCACTCTCATAGTGTGGGTCGGCGGGCAAGGAGCACGTATCATTGAAAATTTATCGGAACAGACAATCGCGCAAGATTGTGTGAATCTCTTAACGCGTTATTTGCAATATCGCGATATTCCGCCAGTGAAGAAATGCGTTCGAACCAAATGGAATGGGAATAAATATGTAAGAGGTGGTTATAGTCACATCACAAAAAGCTGCGAGAAGGATAATGTCTCGCCTAAAACGTTAGCCCAACCAGTCTGGACGACAATATTGCAGAATGACGCGAAGAGAAAGCAGGTGAGAAGATTACCGTAAGATATTTTCAAAGTTTAGCATTTCTTTCAATTTTAAATTGGAAATTTTATAGTCCCAAAAAATATTGAGATTTTGTATTATGGATTTTTTAAATATTATGTTAAGATAAAGCAAAATTACAGCATTAGAAGAAAACAATTTCAGATTTGCTAATTTATAAAAATTTTTAAATATGGCAGAATTTACCAATTATATTGTTCGCTGGTGAAGCCACACATGACGAGTTCTATTCGACGACGCATGGAGCTTACGAGACGGGAATTCATCAAGCTGAAGTATTCTTGGAGCATCACGCGAACATCAAGTAAATATATATATATATATATATATATATATATATATATAATATAATATAATATGTATATATGTTTATAAATGAGATATTAGCGTTTCTTGATATATAGATATGTAAATATACTATAGAAATAAAACTTTGTAACATGCTTGTAATGACGTATTTTTCTCTTTATTGCAATCATTTAATAACAAGATTTATAAATATGTAACATTAGTTTCTACATATTAAGTTATTAGTAAGTTATTATTATGTAAATAATTTAATTTTTAATTAATTGATTGAGTTTTAATTTATTATTAAGAAATTTCTTTTTATATGTAATTTTATCTATTTACATCGTGTTATTTATATATATATATATATATATATATATATATATATATAAACATATATATATGCTTTCACTTTCTGTTTATTAAGTATATGTTATTTCTACATATTGGTAAGCAATCCGAATTGACTCTCTTTCCTGTTATTCAGTATCTTCTTATCATATTGATTTTTGCGGAACAGACGAACTGGTTTATCCACTTTGAACAGTTACGTCAGAATCGGAGATTTTCAATTGACCAATCAAACATTAATTGAACAATGTCTGCCTGAAATTTATCCTTGACAAACATCGATTTGCATCTATTCTTCTTTCTTTCCTTTTTTTATATAATCATAAAAACATTATATGAAGCAGCAAATATTTGAAACAATATTGGATATTTAAAAAAGTTATGATCAATAATTAAAAATTAATAAGAATTACATTAAGAAATAACATTAAGAATAATTAAAATAATATTTTTCATTTTGTTTTGTTTTACTAAATATATATATATATATATATATATATATATATATATATATTTATATATTTATATATTTATATAGTTTATATTATTTTAAATATATTGTTTATGTAATAATAATAATGATAAAATTATATTATTTTATGTCAATTTTGTGAATGAATAATAAATATATTATTATTATATTATATATTATATATTTATATTTTATATTATATTATGTACTTGCAAAGTTACTATATCAAATACATTCTAAATCACAATTTTAAACATGCAAAATATTGTCAAGATATTATAATTTAACTTAGTATACTTAATTAGCATACTTAACGATTGCTATTTATTTTATTAAAATTTCTTACTAAAATTCGCAACGTCGGCATCTTCAATGAAATCACGACCCGAGCACAGGACCGTTTCCCCACTCTTGGTACATACTCTCTTCTCCTTCTTATCTCTTCTTGCTTTTTTTACCTATCATCTTCTTTATGCGTTCCATTCTCCGTAAAATTAGGAGGGAGAGATTGGAGAGAGAGGAAGACGCGTGCAGATTCCATCGTTGCTAATCGTCGCAGTAGCTTATCTTCACTGTCAATTGCCTTGACATCGAATACTCAATAGTCTTGTGTATACCCTCGCGATGGATTTTTATTTCGATTTCCTTACGATCTTTCTGATCCTCGGCGTGGCTTCCATTGGTGAGAAAAATTCAAGATTATCATTGATATCAAACATCATTATGAGAAACGATTCTATGGATTATTTTACATTGTTAAATATTATTACATTGTGACAATAATTGTGTGTGATTGTGGATGTTATTAAAATCAAAGAATGCATAAAACTTGAGTACATTGTACTAACATCTGTATTGTTGTAAAGATTTTTAATTTTCTAATTTCATTATTCTCGTTTTTCTAAAATTTTTACATTGAGAAATATAAATTTAAAGAATTTATATAAATTAATATAAAAGTTATAATACATTAATTTATTTATGTAAGTAATATATGTGTAATTACATATTTATAAAGATATTTGCGCTTTTTTATAATAAATAACTTGTTTATTTTTTTAGGTAATTCAAAGAATTCAAAAGTTTATCTCAGCGAGAATATCGCAGCTAATCCTTTCCTCCAATCGTCTCCAACTCGTCCTAATGTTGAGATCATTTCCTTCGTACCTTCCTCTCCCAATAAAAATGGAAATCCGTTTTTGTCAAATAGTGCCACAAATAATAAAAATCCATCTCCAAATAGTGTTACAAATAGTAGAAATCCATTCTTATCGAATACTGTCATAAAACCAGATAAAGAAAGTTCATATTTTTCAAATATTGCCATAAGTGGTGAAAATCCATTTTTGTCAAATAGTGTCACAAATAATCAAAAACCACTTTCACCAAGCAGTGGCACAAGTGGAAATCCATTTTTGTCAAGTGTCAATAAGCCAGTCTCACCAAGCTTTTCAAATAGTGGAGACTTATACATCAACAATCCCTTCTTGCATCCCACCGACACAAGATTTAATGCAGATGGTCCATCAAAGCCTGTCTCACCAAGACTTCCCCCAAGACCACTTACTACACTAGAGCCATCACCTACTACTACATCAAGACCACCATCTATTACTCCAAGGCCACCACCTACTACTCCAAGGCCACCACCTACTACTCCAAGGCCACCACCTACTACCCCAAGGCCACCACCTACTACACCAAGACCATCACCTACATCAAGGCTATCACCTAGTACACCAAGACTACCACAACCACCACCTAATATACCAGTACCAACTCCTCAAGTTCAGCCTTCAGTTACAAGTATATCATTGGAGGAACTAATACCCATTAAAATCACTGGTCCAGTAAAAACGAAATCAGAACTGAGTAAGTAAAATGTAATTGTGTATTTTAAAAACTTATAGAATTAAAATATTTTAAGAAGGATGTATACAAATATATGTTTGTAATGTAATAGACAAGTATTTAGACATTTTATGAATAATTCAAAATTTCAAATATCTTTATACATTTGAAATAAATCATACAATAACATCTAAAAAATAAATTTCAGAATGCGATGAATATGCTGGAGAGATTTCGGGTGTAACTGAGATACAATCTTTAACCGGTTCATCATCGGGCGTGTTCAGAGTGAACAATGCCTGTCAGGATTCAAATCATCTGGTGATTGGTGGCGTCGATGCTCAACCCGGCGAGTTTCCTCATATGGCCGCTCTGGGCAGACTATTTGGACAGACTTTTTCTTATATGTGTGGTGGGACGTTAATTTCACATAGCTGGGTACTTTCCGCTGCGCATTGTACTTATGGACCAAAGTACTTCTATCATTTTTTTATTTTAAACTATTTAAAAATGAGAAAGCGATTTCTTTTGTTTTTTATTTGGCAGTCATTTCACTTGAATGATTATAATAATAGATTAAAATAAAATCATAAAAATTGAAGACATTTCTTAAGACTTCTTGAATATTTCTTTGACGTGATACGGAATAATTCTGGATCTTGAAAGTCATAATTTAAAAGATTATAAAATTTTAAAACTTGATCTTTTAATTCAAATATTAATTAAATTTTGTGAAACTGAAAATAATCCTTGAGAAAGATCGATTTATGAGAATTATCTTGCAATTATTTATTTATTATAGGATGTAAATAGGACTAGTAAATTTAGTTTCTTTACGATGATTTTTGCAGCGGTGATCCGACTAACGTTCGAATAGGCTTCTACGAATTGACGGATCAAGCTGGCATAATGATTGCCATCAGTGATATGATAAGACATCCGGAGTACCTTCCACCTGAGCTATATGCAGATATAGCTTTGATATTGCTTGAGAGTCCCGTTACATTTAGCCTAGCGATAAGACCTGCATGTCTCTATCAGCGATATGATTTCGTGCCCAAGAATGCCTGGGTCAGCGGCTGGGGTGCCACCGAATTTGGTAAATAATCCGATAATCTCTCACGCATAAATTTGAAAGCTGCGGAATAATAAAGGATTCGAAAAAAAAATTGTAAAGTCTAATGATCTTTAAAAGATGTCTAGATCTAGACATCTTTTAGAAGAGTTAAAATCTTAGGAATCAGAAATTTTATTTCGGAAATTAAAAATTTTAAGAGCTAAACTATCGATTCAATCGTTAAATTATATGCTTTTAGCTGGAGATGCAAGCAATCGACTGCAAAAAGCTCAACTGACTCTAATAAGCAATGTGAAATGTTCGGAAAAGCATAACACTTCTATAGAAGTTCCGCATGGTATCTCAACGAATATGATTTGTGCCGGTGATATTCGCGGCAATCGGAGCAGTGATACCTGCGAGGGAGATTCCGGTGGTCCTCTACAAATCATTCATCCTCAAAATGATTGCCTTTTTCAAGTGATTGGTATCACCAGCTTCGGTCAAGCCTGCGGGATAGGTGACACGCCTGGTGTCTATACTAAAGTATCCCCTTATCTTTCATGGATTGAAAGTTACGTTTGGCCGGAAGGACAATAATCGCAATTTATTCGATTTTTGCAAAAAGTACAAAAAACATTCTTTATTACATTGTACTTGACGAAATCAAGTTTTACAAAATTAGTTATTAATTAATTATTAAGTAATTAATTAATTAAACGCTAAGAAATTGATGTTATTTGTAAATTTTTTCATTTTATATTAGTTTTTTTGTATAAGAATGATTTTGCAATTTCAGAGAAGTTGATATAACTTGTGCTCCAATTATTGCCTATTGACAAATTATTGAAAATTGTGATCAGCTAATTGTACATACACCATTTTTTCAATTAACTATGGTAGTGCAAATGAACACACTGCAGTTCTGACTAGAATATTGGAATAAGAAATAGAGAAATCGCAAAAATTATAGAATATGAAATTGATGTTGATTTTCCGAATTTCAAAAATCAAGAGATCTTACTATCGTGAATAGTTCGCCACGTAAGTCCATCGCCATAAGGGCCATGCGTTGATGGGAATAAGATATACCACCAATTTCTGCAACAAATATTTAAATATATTAAGAGAATAACAGATGAATTTTTGAATGCGACCAAAGTATAATGCGAAAATAGAAGTATAATGCTCAATATATTTAATGAAAAGTGCCAATAAATATTTATAAACCAAATTTGCAGTAGTTACTAATTTTTTAAAATTCGAAAATAGATACTTAACATAATTAGTATCGAATAATGTGCGGATTTTGCAGAATTTAAATGTTTAAATGTTAAATTTAATGTTTAAATTAAATTAATTTTGTTAGGAAATTCTATAGAAACAGTACTGTTTAATTATAGTCATTGCCTCATTTAATTAATTTGTCATTGATAGATTACATATTTCAATACTGTATTTCAATCGAAGATTACTGCATTCAATATTTTCAGAAGTATTTTGATAAAATTTTCATCAATTACCTATTTTTTGTTCCTAAGAACAATCTCCAGTTTTCTCTTGGCCCGAAGTCATAAGGATTCTGATAGAACTTGCCCTGGGCTCGATATTTCTTTGACTCCGCACTATTGATATGCGCTTCAATGCTTGTCTCTCCTCGGGTAATAAGACCTGCGTGCCAGCAAGCCAAGGCACCTAGCGCTGCAAATGTAGCAACGCAGATCAGACCAGCGAAAATTATCAGTCTTTGTCGCCATTCTTTGGATTTGGTTTCTGCCGCCTGCCTTGCTATTTCCGCCAATTCCTCCTCGCTTAAGTGATCCAATGACTCCGTCTACAATTAAGCACGCATTTGCAACAGCTATAATTTAAAACGAAATAGATGTTCAGTGACTTACGTACCATCGGTATTATTTCGGAATTATTGAGACGCACTGGATGACCGTCCAATTCTGGTTCCTGATCAGGGAAGAATTCTTCGTAGGCGAGTCGCACACCAAATACCATGACGAATGTAACGCCGACTACTGTGTAAACCATATACAGAAAAAAATGCCGATGATTATAGTGTCCGACGCAATTGTTTAGCCATGCTACGTGTTAATTAAGGAAAACTTATCACAAGACATCGTAAAACAAATAAATCCTTATTGACAATAATTGATTTATGTTGAACTAATTGATGAAAAAAGTAATTGAATACATAAAATCAATTTGCATTTGATGCAAGGATACGACAATGATGATCCATCTTGAGGATGCATTTGTTGCAAACAGAACAATGATGTGTTCTGGGTGGTTTCGGCTTGATGCATTTTTTGCAGATGCTTACAGCTTCTGGGATAAGACCTCCCTGCGGCGGATTACCCGCCGGCACAGCCACACCCATATAATAATGAAAACAGACATTAACCAGCAGCCAGTTTCCAATTAGCAATAGGATTATCGTCATCAATGGACTCCGATCCCACCACCATGGTAGACCCAGATAATACGCGATATAGACAATACTGACAGTTAGTAGGCTTACCATTACCACGAACACCTGTGGGCTGCAGCGCTTAGTAAATACATTGTGAATGTCACAAGGCTTGCCTTATGCAAAATAAAGTATCAGGAATATTTTATAAAGTATTATTCATGTAATATACTAATAAACGAAACTATTGTGTATAAGTACACTGGCTATTGCAGCGTACATATTAATAAAATAACATCGATTGTAAAAAAAATAAAAAATACTAACTTTCTAACAAAATTTATAACACAATCACAATAAAAAATCTCTAATATTTTTCAATTGCTCAAGAAACATCAATATACGCTGATTTTAGTTAAATTCTGTTTTTAAACTTAATAAATCACAGGAATTAGTCTTCAAATATCAAAATTCTAGTGTTGCTTTTTGACTGTCAAATTCGATTCCATACAGATTGCTTAATGAAAATATAATATAAAATATAAAATAAAATCTCATCTTCATAATGAAATTATAATTGTGTTGCTAAAACTGAGATTTTGTAATGTAAGAATAATAATAATAATAATAATAATAATATTTAAACTCTTACCGGACCCAAAAAGGAAGTGAAGTTTTCAACAAACCAGAACATGGGTTCCATAAGAATATCACAAGCATAACTCCAGTTGAGGAAGTCATTATAGAACAAAGATTTGAAGACAATTTGAAGCTGCCACCACTTCTGTTTTAAACTAACCCTTGAAATAAATCGAGTCACTTATTAGGTTTGTATAAAATTATACAAGGAAGCAATAATCGGGTTCAAATCCGATAATTTTTAATGCAAGATAGATTAATATAGATAAAAATAGCAAAAATAGGAAGAAAAATTCGTGACGATGCATAAAATTGAACAGATAAATATTCATATTAATAGAAAAATTTATTGGTTTACCTAAGAACACTTGGCGCCTTCGCCAAGGACCACTGTATCTTTACCATTTTCGTTTGTGTCCTCGAGTCCGTTCAAATATACTCATAATTTTGACGTGTTGGAGTCATATCTTGTGACTAAAATTATTATTTATCATTATACTTATTACATATTACACTTTATACATTGTCATACAACTTGCAGACACCTGATAAGGTGTTGTGACTTTATCGACTCAAGGCATGATAACCTGCAATAACCCTCGATCGATCCGTAAATACGGCTGCGTTCCGATATTCACTGCCAATACTGAAAATATATAATTCAGGTCACGTATATTATAGATTTTCAGTATTTGCAATGAATATCGGAACGCAACTTATGTGGTATGTCCGCCATATTTATTTTCAGAAAAGAATTTAGACAGAAAAATTATATTGTCAAAGAAAAATATATATCCGTTGTTCATATAATGTTTATATATTATATATATTTGCAAAATATATATTTACTTGTAAATGTGAATTTATGTTATTTATAACAAGAAATTGAAGAAAACGAATGAAGTCAAATTTTCCCGCCATACTTTTACTATTCTTGCAGGCGGCATTTTTAAATTTAAAAGATATAAGAAATATAAATGTGGGGGAACTTCTTTTTAAGATTTACTCTATAAAATTATAAAAAATTAATAAATTATTAAATTATTTAATTATTAAAAACTTTTTATTGGACTCTTAAAAATATATGATGTTAAAAATCTTAAAAAATAATTAAATAATTACATAAACATTCTTCTTATATTCTTTCTTATATTTTGTATTTTTAAGAATTTATAATGGAAAGTTGAAAGTTTGCTTAATAATTATCAATTTAAAAGAAAGTAGAATTTAAAAAGATATTAAATTGTTAAATTTCCTTAAACTTAAATATGCATTTTTCATTAAATTTTATGTTTTAAAAGTTTAATAGACAAATAACACAGCGATTCGTGGTACAAAGGTAGATTTATTTTTTCAGGTATGCACAAGTGTACATACGTTTTAACAAAATGCATATATACGTATGTACACGCTACACGCTAAACTCATTAAACACGCAAAGAGCGCGTTTTGCGTTTACAACGCCGAAAAATTCGCAATTACATTTGCGAACGAGAATAAATTTATGTAATGTTCTTAACAAAGTTGATAATATATATGTATATAGCTCGTTTCTGTAAGAGGGAGTAAATCTTAAACCTCAACGATATTTGAGAACGAGTGTAAATGGTGTCAATACTTTATCTGCCATAAAGATCAAAATTGTAAGAAAGATATCCTTCTTTAAAAATCAAATATAAAAAAATCGAAGAATTTAAATAATTAAACATTTATTTAAATAATTAAGAATTTCTCATAAAGCGTTCTAGAAATAAGGTTTTGCAAGTAATCATACAAAGTCTAAGATTATAATAAGGTCGATAGATTTTGATCTAAAAAAAATTCTAAAATAAAAAATATAAAGATAAAAATAAAGATAAAAATAAAGATAAAAATTTCAAGAAAATATTCGATAAATGTTATTTTTGATGGCACGTATGGCAGACAACGAGTTACTTTAACTTTAATAATAATTCTATATTAATATTATTAACTTTATATAATAGTAAGGTACAGGATAATCACACAAGGTATAGACCAAGTGACAGGATAACATTGATTTTCCTTATCATTTGGTCAGAGAAAAATACTGCGTTGTAGTCGATAGTTAGAAAAATCCAGATTCGGCATTCACGATAATACATTAAGATTGAAAGATCAAAGCTTTTAGAAATCTTAAAGAGCTAAAGCAGATTTGTGCGCCTCCAAAATGTCAATCAATTAATGTATATTGTATACCATTGAAGATTTAGAAGCTTAAACATTCTGCAATACTACGTGAATATAATAATGATTTTTTAAAAATAAAAGAATCAATAGAAAAATTTTTACGAAGAAAGATGCATACTACTTCCTATGAAATCATAAGAAAAATTTGAAAATTGAGTTAAAATTTACGTCAAAATTTTTGCTTTAATTAAATTACGAACATTTTTTTCTGCTGTTGCAGATCAAATTCGTATTTGATCGTTCAATTGCTTTCAATGTATTCATTTTTTACAAGAAGTTGAAGCAGATCGATGATTTACTTTTTCCAATATAATTAGTTAGTAATTCAACAATTTTGTATATAATATACTAGTTTAAAATATTTTTTTAAATATAATATCAACATTTCAAAAATTCTCGAAGTTATAAGTTTATATTCTAAGTTTCAGGAAATTTTGTAGGCAACTTAAATTATCAATTCTTATAGATCCTCAATCGTTGAGTGACGTACTGGATTTGAAAGACTGGGTAGGTGTGTAACGAGGTACGTACATACTTACAAAAGACACGTGCAGAAGGGTCTCATTCTTCAGGATCTTTTTTTAAAACACGTCTCGAGCAGTGACAATCTGGCTAATCATATCTGATTTTTTCTTCTTATAAATGACAACATCTTGACATCTTTATATTTTACATTATTCCTATAAATCATAAGCTCGAAATTTGCAAACAGATTTACTCAAATTTTCCTTTTTCTTTCAAGAAATTCTTTTCAACACTCTCAATCGATTTTATCGTTTTTCGCATATATAATCGTTAAGTCATTGATAAATTGCCTCTATCTAATCCTTCTTATCTTCTTATTCTTATTCTTATTAAAGAGAGGCGGGTAAATCGATGAAAAGGTTCATATATGATATTTCATAGCCATTGCTCAAAGCGTAATTGATAATCCGATACTGAAATATTTCCAATAGAACGTTAAAATCTCATAATACGGTGTCCAGAGTATCGAGACTTCGCAACAATTGCTCGTCCTTGGAACACCACTGCACCAACTCTTCGATGGTCACCACACCGTCCTTATTCGCGTCCATCAACTAAAATTATACGTGAAATATTATTCATAATTAATTATTAATAATTAACTATACAAGTTATAAAAAAAAGTATCGTAGAATCATCGCCGAAGGTTAAATATGGTTACAAAAAATTATACTGAAAACTACAATAATCCACGTAATAAGGGATGTTCAGAAAAAATTTTAAAAATATTTAGGATTAGCAAAATTAAAAATTAGAAATTAAATTCTGGAAAATTGCAAATAAAATTGAAAAATACTTCTGTCCATTAAAATTTATATATTTTATCTTGTTTTCAATTATTTTTGATTTAAATATTTTTGTTCTAGTTTAGTCAAGGATGTAGTGTGTTAATACTTACGTGGAAGATGCGATCAACGTGTTCGCGGGCGGCCACGTGCGGCTCGAGAATTTGCGGTTGCGTGTAACGACCCAGCATCTCGTAAATGGAGCCTACGACATCCAGCATTTCCTCCTTGCTTATCAGACCATCGCCATCCAGATCGTACAAACCGAACACCCATTGTAGCTTCTCCTCCACCGATCCTCTTGACACCTTCGACAGGATAGTGAGGAATTCCTATTTAAAGATAAAAATTTGGAACTTAGAAATTATGGCTTTCTCATTCAACTTAGACGGGATTAATTATTCAATAAATTTAGAATCAAATTTGAAATCTCAGAGAAATCTTCTTCTGTATTTCTTTTAAAAACATCCGAGACGTCGCTCACCTCGAAACTTATTTTGCCGGACGGTTTCCTCTTCATGGTGTTGAAGACATAGTGAGCGTACTGACTTGCGTCTATAACACGTGGTGATCAAAAAGGAATGGCAATGATAATTCAAAAAAACAGAGATTCTATATGTAATTTTTTCATTTAACGTAATAGTCGGATCCCTAAGACTTAATGAAAAATATAAAGAGCTGAGAATCTAAAAAAATCATATAAAAATTGATAAACGTAATGTTTTATCACTTTTACATTTTAATTCGGGAATACATTTTAATTAAGAAATTAAGAGATTCTAAAAGTTAAAAGAATTTTACATAAACCTTCAAATTAAAAAAAAATAAGGTACTTTCCAAGAAAATCTATTTTTATTACAATAAAGATAATCTATTTTATTTATAAATAGAAATGTAATATTAAAAAAGGGATGCTTATATTTATCAGTATTATTGTTCAACAGAACTGTTGGGATCATTATCATCATTATCATCATCATCATCATCATCATTATCATTGTCATTATTGCCATCGTTCCTTTATTACCTCCCTGCGGAAAGAATTGTGAGAAGATCTGCTTAAAGGCATCTTCGTCGACCAGGCCACTTGGACATTCCTGCTTGAAACCCCGATAGATCAGCTGAATCTCCTTCCGAGAGAACCTGGTGGTGGCCGCGAGGGTGGCGAGCTCCTCCGGCTTGTGTCGGCCGCTAAGGGCGAGCGCGGCGCCCCCGGAGCTCCCTAAAACGCCCCCGAGTCCTTCAAGCTCTCCTTCTGTAAGTTCGCAAGCCCTTCACTCCTAAGACTGCATCGCGCCTTCGAGATGTTCCCTCTCGCGCCTCCCCTCTCTCATCGAGCGCGAAGGGAGCGGCACCCTTCGCTCGAGGGTTCCGACAAACCCTCATCGCTCGTGATTACCGAGAGGGAAGGTGTCTTCATTAATTTCTTCTTTTCTACTTGAGAGAAATAGATATAAAGGGGTTCATTTTTTTTTTTTGGTTTTTCTCTGCTATCGAGGGAACCATCATGATCGTAACATCCCTGAAGAAGGGATATACTCTACACTAGGGAGGGACCTAAATGGTGCGTAGACTTGCAGTCGGAGAAGTCGTGAAAGGCGAGAGACAACAGGGGTGAAAAGAGATTACAAGTGTGGTTCGCACTACTCGAGGTCGCTCATTTTTTTGATAATTACAAATCATGTTTTATGTATTAAAGGCATGTATTAAATATCAATTTTACGCAAAATAAAATTTAAATTTTTAAAATATTGAAAGAGAAATAATAATTTTATATATATTTAATATCTTTTTTAATTTTTATTAACTAGTTATTTATTAAAATTTTCAACATTCTTAATTTATTTATTAAGTTATTTATCAAATTAATTTTTAACATTATTAATTAATAATTATCTTTAACGAGCGACTCTCCCTTCATAGTGCAAATCATTCTAGAAGAGAATTGAGGAAGTTCAAAAGAACGAAAGAGAGATTGTAGAAGAAGATATTATGAGGATACATTCTTCACATTCCGAGAGTGAGAGGAATCCATTGATACGTGCTGGGTAATTGTTTTGCTTCAGAGAAAGACTTGATCAGAAATTTTTTGCAGTAAATGCAATTAGTTGTGCGTGTTTTCCAATTTCTCTGAGGGTAAAAGGTATTTTTATTTAAAAGCGAGAAATAATTCTACAACTTTTTTGTAAGTAGAAATGCAGATTATATAAAATAGGCGCCATACTTTTTTTAATTCAATATTTTCATTGTTGTAATATTTATTAATGAGTTGATAAATTATAAAAGTTTAATATAAGTACAACTAACTAATCAAAGGTTTAATACAAAGGTTTAATATAAGTACTACTAACTAATCAAAACAGGATAAATTTTTGCTATAAGAAAGAGCTTAATATATTTTTAGAGAGCTCTACAAATTATTTAAGCAATCAATAGTAATCTACAAGAATACAAGGAGAGAAAAAATCTATAGATCTAATATCAAAAGATAATAAAGACTCAAAATTGAGAATAAATCCAAAAATGCAGGGCAAAAGAAAAAAGAGGCATTCAAGAGTTTACATTTAAAGAAATCTGAGAAATCTTGAGATTTAAATATTTAATAAAAAAATTTTAGAAATGAAAATAGATAAAAACAGGATAGTCCAAAAATCTGAACGGATTGAATTCAAGCAAAAATCAAGAAATAATGAAAAGTTTCATTGTATATTTATATTGCCTACAATTTACTGATAATAACATGTCAAGAGTCACTTTCTAAGGAATTGCGACGTTTCGTTTATCCCCTACACATGCTGCGACTATTAGCTCTAGTCCCGGGTATCCGGGGTTGCCATGGTAACATTGCAGCTTCTACCCCGTGCTTCCTAACCACCCCTTCCTTTTGCGAATGTTAAGTGAATATTCGTGAAGATGGAAATCTTCGAGACAAATTTTTCGAAACGTAGATTTCGTAAATAAAATAATTAATATTTTACAAAAAGATTAATCAAGAGATTATGTATACTTAACTATTTATATAAATATAATTAGATACAAAAATTTCGAAAAATATTTTTTTTAATTTCTTCAAACTAGTGCTTGGTATAAAATGTTATAAATATCTTATTTTTATATATATATATATATATTTATAACAATAAGATATTTATAACATATATATATATATATATATATATATATACATACTATTACAAAATATATACTGTTACAAAATACGTTGCAGAAGATATAAGAAGATCATACAAGAGAATATATAATAATATATAAAAATCTAATAAAATTTAATATAATTTTATGAAAAAAGAAGTTAAAATTCTAAAGCTTTCAATGATTTAAAATCAAATAATTAAAAATCTTAGATTCTGCAATTAAAAAATAAAAGCTGTAATCTAGATATAAAAAAATTTTATTTTTATATAAAGAATTGCAAACAATGTATAACAATATATATATATATATATATATATATATATATATATATATATGAAGAAATTGAAATGATTTTGTTGAAATATCTGAAAATTTGACCAAATACATATTTAAAAATAATTTTATTGTCAAATATGTATTTGTATTTTACATGATTATTTTTATTAAAATAATTATGTAAGACACTTAAAAATTACAATTACAATATATTATTATCATATATTGCAAATTTTTTATATTCTAACAACCATAATTTAATACATTTCCTACATAATTTAAATGGATCAACAAAATTATTTTCTGATCTGTGTCTGGTTAAATTCTAAAATATTTCAACAAATTTTTTTTCATATAATTAAAGAGACCAAAAAATGATGACTTAAGAAAGAGTAATAATAATTCAAATGTCCGAGAACATTATTTAGAATCTTCAAAGAGTTTAAGAAGAGGTGAAGAAAATTACATGTTAAAAATATTACAAGTTCCTCTTGCGGAATCTTAACGTTGTGGAAATATAGATGCACAAATGATCGAAGGAGATGAAACAGAGAGAGGCTTCGTAAATTTCGTAGCCGAGTATTTGAACGCCGAAAGAATCCGGGAATCAATAAAGCGGGACCTGGAAGATCGGAGAAAAAGCATTATCCAAGAATATCATCCCCCAAGATACATCCAAAGGTTTCGAAGCCGATAGACATGACCTTTGACACATTAATAATTCTGGTGCGACAGGGGTTGGACTCCAACCTACGCAAGGGCTACCATTCACAGAACACGGGATTACTACATTCAAACGGATAAGGCAGACAGACAGTCAAATCAAAGCAATCCGAGATTTCCACAGAAGGGGGGAGGGGAGTAAAAGAAGAAGAGAAGACCCTGGTCGCTGGTCACCGCACCTTGGTGCTGCATTCGGCAGTTATCACCCCCCCGGCTGTCGCTCCGCTTGTCAACGACGCTCTCCGCTGAGTAGTCGATCGACTGGTCCAAGTATCAACGGCTGTGGCACGTAATATCGAACGATGCCGCACGAACACGGGGCGAGGAAGCAGAGGAGGAAGAGCTCGATCGCGTGGCAGCCTTTCTTTCTCTCTTTACAGTCGCTCTCGTCTCCCGGACTTACGTTTGTCGCGGCTCTTACGCGCCTTCATCGGCCAGCAAGCGCGCAGACCTCCTGCTGCTCGGCCTGTCCCTGATATATCGCCGGCGGGACGGGATTATGTCGGGATGATTCGATTCACCACCACTGATCGGCGCGACGCATCCCCGAGGCGCGCTCTCCGTCACGGAGCGGGATGAGAGAAGGAGAGAGGGAAGAGAGAAAGTGGAGATACAGCGAAAGCGAGACTGGACCACCACGTAATTGCGGATGCTGCGCACGGGTCACACTCTTGACTCTGCCGCGATCGCCGTCGGTCCGTCCTTCGCGATGCTGGACGGGGGCTGCGGATGGTGTTACACTGCGCCGATGATATCACACTGAACCACCGCCGAAGGGTCCGTGAGAAAACGTGCCATACATCGCTTTCAACGCGCAAGTGCGCGACGATCTTCGGCAGCTGGTGGTAGCGACAAACTCAACGAGAACTTGAAACGAAAAGTTTCGAATCGATCCGAATTCTGTTTTCGCTGCAAAGTCGAAGAAATTCGTGAAAGTCTCCCACATAAATGTATATAATATTATAATTTTGAGAAATATCAATTTTTTTTTATTCTTCCAAGAGAAATAATTTAGTTGCACAGCTAAAGATTAGATATTGGAAAGGAAATGCTAATTCAGAATAATAATAATAATAATAGTAATAAACTTTGCTTAATGCTTACAAAATATAATTAGTTTCATTAATACGAGTCAAAAAAAATTTAAACGTACCTATTCTTCTTCTCGATAAAAGAATTAAGAATTAACTAAGTTAATCGTTAAACTAAAACTAAACAAAAAACTTTTCTATTTTATATTTTTTATCAATGACGGAATTAAAAAAAAAAGAAATAAAAAATAAAATTACAGTTAAAATTTTTTAATTGATCGCCAGAGATGATTGTTCTAAATATTATACAAGTCTTGAAAGCTTTAAAAATGGAGAAAGTCTGAAAACTCTTAAAAGTCTTTTTGAAAGCTTGAAAGACCTGAAGTTTTTAAGAAACAGTAAACATAGTCATGAGACAGGACTGACAGCGCCTTATTGCTAGCTGCTTCATTTGAATTTCGGCTCATCAATGTGTCCTTCCAATAATAACTTTATTATTGAAGTAATCCACCGTGAGATGTCATTACAACTGACAAGTTGGGCCACCTTCGATTGTTAGCTGTCTCAATTTAAAAATAGACATTTGTTCGTTAGTTCCGTGAACTATATATATGTATGGTTATCAAAAAAAAATATTAACATATTCAGTTGACGAGTCAGTTATCAAGTTTACCAAGCGTGGCTTAAACGTGAAGAATAAGCTTCTCTTTCTATCTTTCGGAATTGTTAAATTTTATACTTTTTAATGTGTACTCATTTCAAGTGACTTTTTCAAGAAAGATAAAGAGCTCGATATTTTCAAAACTCGACGAATACGCTTGAAATATATACGACGTTTCTTTTCTATTGGACATCCGCATATCGATTCTTTAGGAAGGTAAGTCGACGGGGTAAGCTGGATCAATCCCCATTGGATTTCGCAAAAATAGCGAACGGTTATTAATTCACAACGTTCTTACACTTATTTGCGTCACGTATCAGAGCGTCGATATCGTCGGAAAATCATAATAAGTTCGTTTAGAAGCTGCGACATCCCGATTACGAAATTCCAAGTAGGCGATCCGTGACGAATATTTGAATATATTCATTTTTTCAATACTTTTCTGGATTCATTAGAGTTAATTCTCAATAGGAAGAAGCTAAAATGATTTAAATCTTCGAATATTTTCTTTAAATTGAATAATGCACTTAATTTTAAAATTTCTCTATCTAGTAAACACCAATATTATATATTATAATTTTCCACCCAAATAAATATAACCCATGTGTTATATTTGCATTTACATTATTGAGTTGGAAATTATAACATTGACATTATATTGTTAGTTGATTGTTAGTTGATATTCATTGGGTACTCGTTGATGCTTTTCTATTCTTTCTCCCACCTCGGACTTAAATATCAGGCATAAATGTTTGTCGCGCAACATATGTAGTCGATCTTGGCCTTCTGTAAATTTTTTACAAGCTCTTGACGAACTTTGTAACTTCTTTCTGTATAAACAAACGCACAAAGTCGATACGCAAAAGTAGCACACCTGGAAATGTTCCAGTATATCTGTAACGTAGTTTGCTAATATATAATATCAATTTACTTTAATGTTTATTAGATTACAAGAATTTTTTTCTCCTCTTCTCTCTCTCTCTCTCTCTGTCTCTTTCTCTCTTTTTTCTTGTAACGTTTCTTATCTTATTTAAAATGTTAAATGATCTGAAAACAGAAAAAATTTTGCTTATTTCCCAACGTTACGAATCAGCCAAGGTATGAAAGCAGAGTAATTGCGAAAATTCATCAGTGATTAAAGCTAAATGACTTTTTCTTTCCATCTAATATCTAATCACATTCCATATGTAAAGTCTTTTGCCCGATAGAGAAGATATTAGGAACAGAAATAAATTCTAAACTTTGGAAATAAAAATTAGAAATAAAGATTAAATGTAACGCACAATGGATATAAGTACGTAGGTAAAATAAATCTTATAAATATTAAATTTTGGAAATAAAAATTAAAATATATATATACAAATTAAACATAATGTAGACAGTAAGTATAGTTATATCTTATACTTATTTATGTCCAGTTTATATTTAATCTCTACTTCTAATTTTTATTTTCAAAATTTAATATTTATTCTTGTTCTTAATATTTCCTCCATTGAATGTAAAGCCATGCGCATAATAGAGGAAATATTAAGAGCAAGAATATTAAAATTTGAATTGAGGAAATGAAAATTCGTAATAAAAAATAATAATATAAATGTTAAGCATAATGGACACAAGTAATTAAATATAGCTACATCTTGAACTTATTTATATTCCATTGTGCATTATGTTTAATCTTTATTCCAAATTTGTATTTCCAAAATTTAATATTCTTAATTCTTCTAGATCTTTCCTCTATTATGTGTAGAGTCTGACTTTGCCGTAAAAGAGGATCGAACAAGAGGAAATCAAACATCATGACGTCATGTGTCGCGTTATTACTAGTAACATCTCCACAGTGATTGCGGACGCAGATGTCAGACAGCGAAAAGGGATGCGTTTAATCGCGACGATCGCTACTTAAAGCCAAGCTAACATTACCTACAAACTCCTCGTTCCATTTCCAGATCGCACTTCCGTGACTTCCGGGATTTGACGCGCGCCATTTTCATTTGCGCGCAATTGGAGAGGATCCACCGGCTGGCAATCAATCATATCGCGATGCCGCGGTCAGGACCAATCGACAATCGATCGTTTTCGCCCTCTCCCCCACCAATTTATTCAGGGAAATCCTAATTGCGCATCCCGCTGAGAACGCGACTTTATGGCGTTTCGCGCTAAAAGTCAGTCGGCTCGAATTCGAAAATCGGATCGAGCGAGCAAGGACGAGTGGACGAAATCCCGCCACACAGCAGCAGCAGCAGCAGCATGAACGTCGGTAGCGATATCGCGCAGCTGTCCTACAAGGAGCTGCAGGCCCTAGCCCTGAGGTACCACGTACCGGGTAACATCAAGGTGAGCTGTCAGCGTCGCGGAACGTCGTCGTGGGATCGTCGTCGACGTCGACGTCATCGCCATCGCGACGCGACGTTGGCGTTCCAACGACCGTTTCCCTTTCCTATTCGTTTTAATCTTTCGTCTCGTTTCCGTCTCTTCGAGATAGCGAGACGTATTCGAACCCTCCGTTCAAGATCGCGCCCCCCGTCGAACGGCGGTTGCGATCCACGGCTCTGCCGCGTTCTCGAATCGACCATGGCGCGTTAAAATCGCCAACTCGGTCGGATTTCTCTCCGGTCCGATCGAGGACGAGGACACGGTCCGGGGGGATGCGCAATTCGCGAATTCCTAACCAAGGAATCCCGGTTGTCGAAGTTGCCGCCGCGACATCGTTGTCGCATGGTGCAAGAAATTGTGGCCGGTGGCCGCGGTGGTTGCGATAGTAACGGATATTCGACCGATTTGAAACGTCGTCGTCTGCAATCCTGGTCCCATCCGTTTCCGCAAATGAATATGGACGACCACTGCAGAATAATCACTCGGCGAAGACGAGCTGCTTTCCCTCGTCCGCGTAATATCGGCTCGCGATCTGGGTAGATAACTTGAGGTTCTAACCAAGAATCATATGAAATTGTTAATTGAGTTTATCCGTCTCTCTTGCGCACTTCCTACATCCTCATTCCTCCTCTTCTTCCGCCTCCACTGCTTAGATATGCATCAATGCACCTAATTTCGTTTTTGAAAGAGAGAGAGAGAGAGAGAGAGAGAGAGAGAGAGAGAGAGAGACGAATTGAGGCGAATTGAGGCGATTGAAGCAAACGACGCAACCGTCGTTTTTATCATGCGTCTGTTAATTCCATCGAATGTTCTTGTCTACTTTCAGATAGCAATAAAATATTGTCGACCCAGCGAGTGAACATCGATTTATTCGAAGAGTATATTCATATGAGTTGTATTAATAATCTAGTTCTAATCTTTTGTAATTTTTATATTATTCGTTTGATTGCAAAATATATTTAATTACTGCTAAAATTGCTTTGATTGTAATCCTCAATTTTAATATTTATAAGATATCGTTTCTCAAATTATCAATTTTTGTAAATATTTCTATTCAATCTAGTGGTTTTATTTAATTCACAAATAACTGATATAAAGAAATTATATGAAAGATATAATTAAGAATGGATTAAGATTAAGAGGTATACATAAAATTTTTAGATTTATCTGAAAGAGATTTAAAAAAAAAAAATCTTCCAATTTTTTTTTTAATTCAGTTGATTCATCACTAAATTACAGAAGAAAGTGCTAGTAAAAGTCTTACAAGCTGCTAGAAGTGGAAATGATGCGGAGTACTGCCGATTGCTGCAGGAGTTGAGGAAAAGTCGCAAGAGAAAAGCGAGGAAGTCAAAGGACTCCAAACTTGGAATAACATCGACACCATTGCACAGTCCTGACTATATGATGGCTGATGATGATTATTACTGCCAACAACAGCAACAGCAATCGCAGCAACAGTCGCCTTATCAATGGGTGAGTTACTACAAATTTTTCAAAGAGTTACTACGATTACTATAAATTTTTTGTTGTATCTTTTTCTACTCAGTAATTGTATATTTTATTATTTGTTTTTGCGATGCAACAAGCAAGCAACGATGATTGACTTCGGACAAAGTGTTTTCCGTTTTTGCAGATTGGTGCGGAGGAGGAGATTGCGAGCAAGGAGGATGATACTAAGATCCCACATTACGAAGAATTTAAGCAATTTCTGCTCAAGAAGATTCAACGGGAATTTCAAACGTGTGACAATAATAATAATAACCAAGTGCAGGATTTGAATATTGTGGATTTGCGAACGGCAACTATGTCACCCAATCTGCAAACGATTCCTTTAGTTGAGCCAAGCTACCCGAAAACGAATCTAATCAATGATACAGATCCTCTAGCAATCTCATCAAACGACAGAGCGAGCTATCAAGTATTGAAAGAACCCGAAGGGAGCTTACAGGGTTCCTTCTTATTGAAGAGGATGCTACAAGCGCCGGTAGGTGCCAATCTAGGCGAGATCGCCAGTTCTCTGTTCTGGGCTAGCAATTTGTTAGACAATTCTGATACTCTGACCGCCGAATCGGAAAGCAACGAGAATGAGGATCAACTGGACACGAATCCCAATGAATATTACGGTTTACTGAAGAACTCTAAGGGTGAATTTCTGCTGAATGAAGCAAATTTGGCACCCCAACAAGTCTCAGGTGTATTAGCCGGTGATAATCAGTATAGGTTTCCCAGTGATGTGGACAATCGGCCGAACTCTTATCAAAACTGGACAATTACCAGTGTGATGGAGGTACCTGATGGTGATCTGCAATCTTCTAAAGTGTTTCATGCAATTTATTACAACAACACAGATTCTACTATGGCTACCGCAAACGTGGATAACAATCTGGCTTATCAATATCAGACTGATACTGCCTGTAATAACGGTCAAAATTTCTTCAATTATGACACACAGGACGTAAATTACACAACTGGTGCAGATATAATAACTAATGAGCCATCTGATATTTATTATCTCCAAAATTTTGGCAAACACAACGGGGAGATGAGCACAAGTTATCTTCATAATGTTGACACCTTTGGACAGAATAATGTGCAGCAAAATGTCTACACGAACGATCAGCAATATCAGTATCTTCAGTATTCTCGATTTCAGGAGACGAACAATCTATTGAATGAGAGATTGGAGCAATCGCAGAGCAATATTATGACAGGAGTAGAAAATAATATTAATCAGGAATCTGGTACGGGAAATTTGCAGAGATCGACAAATGGTGCGCGTTTTATTTATTTTTCTTATTATTAATATAAATAAATATTGTAAGCGTATAAATAATATAACAAATAATAAATAACATGTAAACGTAAAAAGTATAACTATGAATCTCTTTTCGAAGAGATAAATTTTCTGGTACTTTGTGACGTTTTAATTTAAGTGATATTTCATCAATCAGGAATAGTGGAGCCGTTCTGGCCGAAGTGGACCCCCGAAGCCAACAACAATCTGGAGAATCTTCTAAACTATCATGTGTCCAAACAAGTGGATTATTCCAAATTAAGCCAAACATCCTGTGTTTATTGCTATGTGGCTCCCATTGTATCGCAACAATCCAGCCCGGCAATTAATGATTGCTCGATTGAACGAAGATATACCGCTGAACAACGGCAACACTCCTTCTCGCCCTACTGGATGCTGTATAACGACACGTCACAAGGTATGCGAATGACGAATGTGTTCGGCAATTCGCTAGAACAACCTACGTCGACGCATGCGACCATCATTTCTAGCAACGACGATCTAAGGGAGACACCCAATAACGCTCCCATCAATGACGTGTGGATGACTCAGTACGAGCCAGCATCGATTGTTGATGATATGAATATCCAGGTTTCGGACTCGCTGTTCTACAACGTCACTACCGATCGAATTGACGATATTCCAGACATGGCGAAGACTTAAAACTCGCGCGAGAAATATTTACGACAATAAACCAATAACTAAAATAAAATCGTGATTTTTAAATGAAACGGATAACGTTTTCCAACCGCGAAATGATGACCGATGATTGTTTCTTGGGATAATTACGATTCTCTTCCGTTCCTAAACTACGGAAGAATTTTGTTGTTCCAGTTAAAAACAACTAAAGCACGTGCGTTTTTACGTGAATGTAGTAAATGACGCCTAAGCGATTATTTTATGAGACTGCCGCTTGGTGCGAAATACACCAATATGCTCTTCTATTTCTGCGTCACCGCTAAGTGACACACGCAATTATTTCACCGGCTGGAACGGGAGTGATATCTGAACAGAGAACGATAGCAGAAATGGAAATTGAATAATCGATATTATCTTGGAAGATAGACGAATAGATCTATCTTCGAACATACACAACGCTTCTACCACAGATCATTGGAAAGTCCTATTTTGAAGCACAGAAGCTTCAGGATTTGATATCTTGGAAAAGCAAATGTGTTTTGTAAGTCGGAGATGGAATGAGAAAATATTTATGTTAATTAAGTATTTTCTTAAAATGTTATTGCAGTATATTGTATGAAGTGAGAAGGCTTTATATTTTTTTGTATTAGGAAAAAAGGACTATTAGGATTTTTATGTTACATACATATATATATATATATATATATATATATATATATATATATATATATAGGATTTATATTTACATATATCCTATTATACCTATATTATATAAAATTATAAAAAGTTAAATCTAAATAACGGAGAAATTATCTAGATAAAAGTAATTAATAGATAATAAATGAAAGTTTCTTATGTGCCTTTAATTATATAGTCGAGGTGCACGATATTGTATATTAATGTATAATAAACATATAAAGTTCATATGCATTTAAAAAAAAGCTATATACGCTATTAAAATACTACACTTTTTCCGACTCACCCGATATAACTTCCGGTTGAAATTGCGAACGAATGTAGTTTATCAACTTCACAGAAATCGATTCCTTCCTCCGTCCTGCGTACGTTTCGATTTCATTATCTATGTCTGAATTTTTTTTTCGATTCGTTGATCTTCCTGGTGTTACATGTACACTATACATTTTCGTTGGTACACTAACTTATGATAATTAAATCTCGTTAATCCTTTTGAAATCCTTTAAAAAAATAACAGTTTTTTAGCTGAATTTTGTATTTTTCAATGAAAAGATTCATTAAAAACTTAAATTCTTTAATTTTAACGAAAGAATAAAAAATTAAACAATTTTTTTAGAAACATTTGTGTTAGATATTAATTTAAAAAAAAAAAATAAAAATTTATAACTACAGCATAAAAGTTTTACAATGCAAATTAATTTTACAATATAAAATATTAATCGCGTTTTATTCACCTAATTATTGCGAAATAAAAAGGATCACGACTGTGCGATTTTTTGTTTATTAACGAATTTTGATTTCGGAGAAATTTTATTTTGTCTTTTCACCTTAATAGTTGAAAGAGCGAAACTAGTGATGCGAGTTGGCGCGTTGTTCGCGAAAGACTGCGCTTGAAATGCGTTAAAGGAAGCAGGTAAATAACAGTAGCAGCAGCTGACAGTATTGCCTGTATGTATATGCATATATGGGTGCAACCGAATTGCACTTGAGGGCAATTTTAATGAGGTACTTCGTGTGGCGCGCAACACTAATTATACAGGCCAACTCGAAACATCTTTCCCTTAAGTTCTTCACAAACTTATACTCATCGCAAGGATGGAAAGTTTCGATTAATTAACCAGTATTGTGTTTTCAAATTCAATTATTTTATATGTACATCACGTAGCCTACATATTATTTTGTATAACTTTCTTAAGAATGATTTATTATATTTTTTAATTTTGTTATATATGTTACAATCCAATTATAAAATATAAAATTGCACTTATAATTGTTTATTTACTAATAATATGCTTAATCTTCCAGGAATATTATAATAAAGAATTGTAAAGTATTTCTTTATATTTATTACATTCTATATTACAACAGTTCAACAGTTATCATGATTATTTCAGCAAAAATTTGGAAAAAAATATAAATCCAGTGAATTATAGCTTTATATTTCCGAGTACTTCAAATACAAATTTTTGAATTTAAGTTCGTTGCTCAACAATCGTGGATTTCTGCGTTTCTTCGGTAATTGGAACTGGAGGATATTTCCCTTTGTGCCAATTTCCTTCCAAATCTATTGCACAATTATGATTGACAATCTTCGTCAGACACTCCTCGATTGCAGCATCCACATTCTCCGCAGTAATAAACGTGGCAGATTCTTCTTTAGCTTCTATGACCCTTTTTTCTAACCTTTTCGTAAGCATTTCATATTTTTGCTCTCGCCTTAGCAATGTTTGCAGAATAGCGTTTTTACGATTCTCTCTCATTTTTTCTAATCTGATGTCCCGTATCTTTGCCACTTCTGCATTCCATTCATCATTTATAGCACTGCATGCTTTAAAGTCCTCCTCTTCAACTTGCTTGATATTCATTTTGGGAGATTTTATCTCATTCTCCATTGCAAGTTTTCTTAAATGTATCCTGAAATATATTACTCGTTAATTAGCAAATTAGATAGTTTCCAGAATATTTTAAGTATGTTTTATTAGACAAAAATCATAGTTGTAAAATTATACGTTTTGAATACATACTTCAATGATGTCATATATGTTCGATAATTATTATGTAAACGCTTCAGTTCTACATAATCCTCCTCAGGTATAACAGATTTTTGTGGTACACGAAACATTTTGGTTTTCGCTGTAGGTAGCCAAATTGGTTTTCTCTTCCATCGCACACACTGCGTATAAACGGAATTTGGGATAAAGGTCTCACAGAGCCTTGCAGTGCCCATTGACAGGGCATTAGTATTCATCATCTTCATGGCTTGCATTGTTTGGCCTATGAAAAAATGTATTATCTTGAAAATTATATTATTATCGTTAGTTATTGCAAAGTTTATCGATATATTAACATTTTGTTTTTATATATTTAAGTTATATTGATTCTATTATCAAATATTTAAAGATTCTTTTAAATAAAAAAATTTAGCATACAATTACTATTAATAGTAATATTTTAATGGACGTCCTTTAAATAAATAAACGAAAATTAAAACCTACAGATATGATGTTAATAATCTTATGCTTGAAATAATGTAATAATAGTAATAAAGAAATAACAAATAAATAATACATACCATAATAATGTGTCATACCGTATAATGTGTTTTTGAACTGATATAAATCTTTTATTGTTCTATCGTTCCGCTTTTGGTTATGTTACTTATATTTTTCGCTTTCAAAAATGAGGTTATGGTGTTTTCCCTTTCTTCCATATGCATCAATTCACTGCGTCTGCGCAAAATTTAAATATTAGAATTATTTCTTCAAAATATTTTTAATTGTTATAATTTCATAATTTTACAAGGCATTTTATGCACAGTGTTCTATTTCGATTTTAATAAATTTCGTAGTATAAAATGAGACATGTATGTACAAAAAAAAAAAACATTTTCTTGAAAAAGATCGATTTCATATCATGTATTGTTAAAATAGTGAGATAAAAAAAATATATTTTAAATAAAAATGGTAATAGTTATAAAGCTATTTTGCTACAGTACATTCAGATTTCTCGAAAATAAGCTTTTTGAAATTATTTACCATTGTTTCTAAAATTTTTAATATATAGTTCCAATATATAAATTTCTTATCAAACAAGCCTCACTTTTGTTATAAAAAAAGATGTTAAATTCTCTAAAAGCCATAAGTGTTAAAAATTATTTTTCGAAAAATTTAAATTTGCTTCCTTAGAAGCAAAGATAAAGTCTGACTATATATAACAGAAAACGTTCAATAAATAAATATTTGTAGAATATGTTTATTGAAAATGATCGTGTATAATGCGATGTATCTATAATGTACAACAACAAAATCAAATTCCGCGAAATACATTCACCCGAGCTCCCTCGCGTGTCTTTCTTTCTTTTTTCCTCAAAACAGTAGTCGCGTGCTCGCATTATATATATTAATTATCCTAATTACAATTAATGTATGTAATTAATTATTAACCTTCGTCACCACGCGGTACGACAATATGCATTCAACACAAACACAGATAAATCTTATCTCAACAATCGCTCTAAAAGTATTATCGCCGTACATGATTATTATCGTTATTGTATTTTTTTTTCCTTTCCTCTCCCTCCCTCCGTTCACTTTTTTTTTTTTTTTTACAAATATGCCCGAACGCTGTAGAAATTACTTAAAATATATCTGCATCGACGATAATCACAGATATCAATTTGTATCTCTATAATAATCTCGTTCCTTTTTCTTTTCTCTCTTTGTTATGCCACTCGCGGATCGAACGTAGTCGGATTTCGCGCACCGGCGAGAATCAAGATTCAATTGTAAATCGAATGCGGGATTACGGTATAATTCTATTCCTGCATATGCGCAGGAAATTATTAACGGAAATAATTACGTGAGGATAATTACATCTCGTACACTCGCGGGACGTTTCGAAGACATTCGCGAAGTGCGACCCTCGTCATTCGCCCCGATTATTCGAGTTTCGCAGAAAAACATCTGCGAAATCGACGTCGCTCTTCAATTCACCCTTTCGGAACGTCCAGCGCGAAAAAAAATCGAAATCTCACGTTCGTCATACATTTTCAACGTTTCGCAACATTGCAGCATCTCGTCAGGAGTATCTTTGGCTTAGACGCGGACCAGTTTGTGTCGCTTGCCTCGAAGAAATACGTAAGTAAGGAGAAAAAACAAAAAAGATCTGTTTTTGCAGCAATCCTCTTTCGACGAAGAAATATTTGTGTAACGAATATCTCGCGGGTTTCATCCCGGAAAAGTTTCGGACTTTGAAGTTGAAGGGCTCCGGGCAGTACCATGCTAAATCGATTTTCCGAACGATGAACGAAAACTGGATGGGGAATTCAACGCAAGGACGATTAATTATGATCCTCTGACGGCCAGACTTTGTGACGCGAAGTCTTCCAAGTCTCTCAAGATTTAGCATTCATTCCTCTAAAGGCAACATTCATAAAATTCGTGAACATAGTGGCAGTATTTCATGTACAAGTGATGAAACATTTTAAGTCTCTTTGTCGAGAAACGAGCTATTAATCTCACATTTAGCATGTCGATGAGCCCTCCAATTTATCGAGATCCGCATTTGCTTATTAAAAGTTTTGCGCCTTGTAGCTTTCATTTTGCGTAAAAAGATTCGTGGTTTGCTTTAGGAGCTGCATTTCGTTTTCTTTCTTTTTTTTCTTTTTTACTTTTCTACACTATCAGATTTCTAAGCACCATGACGATCGGATTAGAATTTGGATTATTATGTAGAACCACCATAGAATTTGTAGGGGTTCGTAGAACCTTTTAGCAGCTTAGACTCCTACTTGAAATCGTAGGATCCTTAGAGCCTTGGAGCCGTTTCTTAAAAAAATTCTTACAATCATCGAAGTTTGAATCTGTTTTCATCGGCTTCTTAGACCTACGGACACCTCGAAATATATTATGCTTCGCGTTACAACGTTACAAGTCTAAATTCTTAGATCAGCGGTAGCTTAAGTTCTTATTCACGGGGTATGCTTAATCGCTCTGGAGTTAAAAATACAGTCTTGTAAGAAATCCTAAGTTTTACATATGTCCTTATATGCACGTAAACGATGGCACATGTGTTTCTAGCTTTCTAGCTTGGCTTTGTAAGCAAGTATCTCTTGTCGACAATATACTTGAGCTGTGTGTGTACATTTCATTGGTCAATCAAAGGAAGGCATTGTGTACATCGACGCGCTCCGCGTTTATTGCATTACTTCTCCTTCTAATCCTAGATTCTTTAACGGGCACGCAAGTCTCCGTCAAAGGATCTGGAGAGTATCGTTGAGAAATAATACGATAATCGTCGGATAACTTCTATGTATATATTCAGAGTGTAAGTTTTCTCTCGAACTTAGCTTAAACGGTAACGTTCAATCCTCATCTTCTTCACTCTCACCATCCCAAACAATTTTACCTATATCGTGGAAAATTTATTCACTCAGCAACATTAAGGCTGAATTGCAACAAAAAAACGAGAATAGATAAATATTATTTTGTCGTAAACAAGCGTTAAATGTTTCTTTCTATCTCTTTTTCTATTTTCGCAAATACGTGATCAATTAAAAAAAAAAATATACATACGCATACATGTTGGAGTATATATATATATATATATATATATATATATATATATATATATATATATATACAAGGTAAGCAAAGATATTGTTTTCGATCATTTTGGGACTTGTGCATGTATACTTGAATTTGGTCGATTCTTTTTCCCTCTCTCTCTTTCTCTCTCTCTTCCATTTCTTATATATAACTCTCTATTATATAATATTATCAAATATATATATATATATATATATATATATATATATATACATATATATGTGTGTGTGTATAAGAATATTTTGTACGACTATATTTTAATAAAATAGTTGGTAAACAGTAAGTATAATTATTCAACAAGTACTACGTTATAATAATAATAATAATAACATCCGGCGGTTAACTGGAAAAGATGCGCAATTAAAGAGAGAGATCCATCTGCTTAAATTCATATTGTTGCTTTAATTTTTCTTAGCGTCAATATATTTGAAATAAAGATTCTTACTCTAATAAAGAATCTTAATGTGTTATCTTTTCATTTTAAAATCTATAAATTTTTAAATTTTGCATTTTCAGATTGTTTTGAATAAAATTTTTTTGATACATAAATATTTGTTATTAATCCAAGATATACATAATTATTTTTTGCATAATTATCAACTTGTCTCTTCCAATAACCGCAATATAATGATAATAATAATAATGATCAATAATAACTAAGAAATTAAAAGATTTTATTTGATGAAACGAAGAAATAAAAAAGATAAACAAGTACGCTCATTATAGAACTTCAAGAGTCTATGTATAAAATAGTTTTTGGTTATAAACTGTAAAACAGATAATAAACAAATAATTCTAACACCACTGTACCAAATTTCTGCCAATATAATCGCTATATATAATTATACTTCTATAATATATATTTATATATAAACTGTGATAAATGTTTTCTAAGTATGATTTTTTTCATAAATCAGGAAAATGTATGACAATATCTTTTCTATTCGAATTTAAATACAAAAAGTTTATGAAGGATTATTATAATCATGTATGTATGTATGTATGCGTGTGGGTGATCCTTATAAACTATCTATATTTGCTACTTGGCAGAAATGTATTACTGTGTCTTTAGAGAAAATCTTCCTACTATATACGTGCATAAAGATAATTCTTATATCCTAGGACTCTTTTATGTTTTCAGATCGTTAGATCCTTGAACTTTAAGATTCCTGGTTTCTGAGATCTCTGGGGTCTCTGGATTTCTGGATTTCTAGATCTTTGGACGTGTATATGTATTAGATTTAATTATTAAATTCCATCGAAAAGCTCACTGATATCTTTTCATTTACTTTTACAATTTAAAAATTTTTAACATTTAATTTTTAGATTTAAAAAAGTTTTAACACATTTTTTATCTCACGTCCACAAATCTAGATATCCAAAAAAGTAAGACCTTCTTGTCTGATATAAATGTTGAGCTTAACATTTGCGTAAGTAGTAAGTGTAGACAGTAGTTCAGTTATCTTACAAAGCTAATCTCAAAGAACAGGATCGTGACTATGTAACGGTTCCAAAACTGGTATCACTGTGATCACTGATAACGGACTGCGCGTTGCTAGGAGAGTTCCTCCATCGCGCCTAGCAAAATAGAAGACCGTTGTTCTTCTGCTTCTTCATCGGTGAGATAGCGTCGTGCTGCCTCTCTCCATAAAAAATTACATCTCGTAAATAAAAATAATGTTTCTTTCACTTTTGTACGTTGGTGGTAGTGCAAGGCCGTGGCACATATTTTATTCTACAGCAGGGGTTCTCAAACCAATAAAGAATTCCAAAGCGTGAATAAGAGTAAAGGGAACGACAAAAGTCTCTCTTTTCATCATCAAACTCCGTGATATTATTGAAACTTGAATATAATCGAAATTTGTTTTCTAACATTTTTAATCTGACAAAATGTGTGTGTGTGTGTGTGTGTGTGTGTGTGTGTTATTTAATAAAATGCTGGGTCTTATAGTTCGAGACAGAAATGTAAATATATAAATACAATAACACAGAACATAGAACAATGTCAAAATAAAATATTTTTAACTTTTTCAATATGAAAAAATCATACATGAAATACTCTCTCTCTCTCTCTCTCTCTGTAATAAAAACTTTAATCCACTCAAATATATATACTTATCACGGACAACACAATAGTGACAAAATGTATTAAACCATTGATTCCTAATTTAATAATATTTAATAATAATTTACGAATCAGACATGTAACTTCAAATGTCACAACAAAATTATTTATACATTATATTTAATAACTCGCAGTGGTCTTTCCCTTTTTCTTTTCGATTGTTTAATAAAAATTATAACAAATAAAAAATAGAAATGAGCAATAACGCTACATTATGTACATTCTATGATAAAAAAATATGCATATGTATAATGTATATAATTTTAAAATATACACGGATATTTTATCTAGGAATTATGCAAAATGGAGAGAGTTTGGGAACCCCTGTTCTACACAGATTATTATATCACGAGTCGTTAAATATATAAATAGCTTCCGCAAGCTCTCCTCCCCGAGCTCTGTATGGCCGAATTTCGCGTTTCAATCGCTTGATCATTTCCGTCTGATAAATTTGGTCCATCCGGTTTCTCCACTCGCACTTTCCAAGCCAAAATTACTCGTATGATGTTCAAACAACGTATGTTACACTTGCACACTCGATTCCAGCAGCAACCTCGTGATGCTCTTTTCGCATATCTCATGATTCAAATCGATGGAATTACTCGAGAGCTCGTGGACCGTCAATGGGCATTGTATGTAATACTTCATCCAGCAATTGAAGCGCTCTATGTAAATGTACCTAGAAAATAAATGTTACATTAAAAATACAATCTTAAAAGATTTTTAAAAAATGTCATGATTGATATTTTTTATAGATTAATAAAAAAAAAGAATCCGATTAAGTTTTTCTGAAAATAAATTAATTCTCATTTAAATATTTAACTCTTTACATATTTATATGTAAATTAAAAAATGATTCAAATAAAAAATTGATGATCTATATATATATATATATATATATATATATATATATATATATATATATATATGTCTTTGGATTGTTCATTAACTATATCAATTTTTTTCATTTTTAAAAAAATTCTGATTAAAAATAGATTTGTGAAATAAAATTATAAAACATACCTCAATCCAACATGGTGTTTCTTTTATGCTTTGTCGCGGATAATCTGGACCCCATCCCTTAACAAAACTTAAACGCAAGATACAAAGTCTTCGTAAATCATCGACTCCAATTCCCGCAGCCGCGCTAAGACCTAAATAATAACCAAGTTTTATGCACTTTATATATCTATATGCTACATATTGAAACATATAGATGTATTTATTTATTAAAAATATTAACAAATGTTTATGGCCCTTACTTTTGGTGATGGGTGCGCCATGTGTGAGATGGCCCGCGACAGCTGCTGCTTGTGCTGCTGCGGCAGCTTGAGCGGTAGCGGCTTGGCCTCGCATTTGCTTATGACACTGCCTCAGATCAAAGACTTTAATATATGCCGATGGGTAAATTTTGTGTACCGCGTCACCAGGTGCTCGGCCTGCTTCTCTATCCAGATAATAAGACTGCACAAAAACGCTGTGTTCACTCTGACATCTCAACCAAACATCACCTTCACCTCTCAAATCCAAGACGACACCTTTTCCTAAAATATTTTATTTTAAATAAACAAATGTTGCAATATTTGTTAAAACATTTTTAATTAAATTATAATTACCTATATGAAGACGCGCTCGTTCGCTCTGTTCCGTTCTATGTACGTTGCTCAAGGCACCTAAGCAGAATCTGTTTCCACCGCTTGGATCAACATAACCATCCACAGTAACCGTAGGGCAACCGCTACTAACTTTGAACGTTTCTCCAACTTGGATATCTAATTCAAAATAACCAACAGAACACCAATATTCTGGAGCTGGTTGTGTAGAAAGTAATCCTCCAATATTGCCACTGACATCATTTCCATGACTTCCCCCTATTCCATTTAAATATCAGAATTATTTTAAAATTATATTGCTGTATTATAAAATATAAGAAGATAATCTTCTTATAATGTAAATAACTTACAATATGATGTTGTATGAAGATGTCGTGGATCTGGTGGTTGCATACTTTGAGTATATGTGAGAGTATTGGCACCAGTCCATTGTGGTGCTCCAGAATTGTATGATGCTGTACCTACAGAAAAACCGTTTGGATGATGAAGGTGTACAGGTGACACAGGAGAGCTCTGTCCTTCACCTATTTAAACAAAAGAAAATAAATAATCTTATAATAAAGAATGTTGAAACATTTTTGTTATAAAAGAAAATCCAGATATTATGTTTTATATTATATTCAAATCTTATATTTAAAAAAATGTAATAATATTCTTATTATTATCTAAATAATGGATGTTCGAAGGATTTACATACCTAGAGAAGCCGCTAATGCATCGACTGTCGGGGGTTGATTAATGTCTTGTGGGGGTGTGGTAGTGCTGTAGAAGGTATCAGCTGTCGATTGCCCCTGTGTAGGACTCAGGATCTGCGCGCCAGACGTTCCACTCGATGTAGCATTCAGCGTTTGTTGTTGACTACCTACGGTGTGACTCATTGGATGTACTACTGCTGCAAAATCAAAATTCATACACGATGCAGGCAACATAAAATATTGAAACGCAAATATTGCACATGGCTCTCGCTATCGCTGCTCTGAAAGTGTTCATCACAAGCATCGGCCTTTTCCAAAGAAACATTCTAATTGTGTCTGTTTTGAGTTAATACTTGTTGTAATATCACTACAGCTAACGAGCTCTTCAATTTCAGAATTTGTAGATTCTTAAAAAAAATCAGGATTTTATCAAATTGATTTAAAATATTAATTTATTATCATTGATAATATTAATAAAATATTAATCTAATACATGATTATCTTTATTTGTTTTTGAATTGTTATATCAAATATACCTCTTACTAATTTTCTTTAAAATAAATTCAAATTTTGTTCTTTATTCTTTCCCAATTATTTTATTTTTTGTTGAAGACTTATTTATAGATTTAGCCATTTGTGAATATCTTTACATTCGTATCGATTTATTCGACAATTACATTAACTCGTTTTGTTATATTTATTTTCTCTTAATTATATATATTTAGATTCGGATGTTTTTCTTCCAATGTTCATTCGATGTTGGTTACTCAGAGTTGTGAGAAAGAATATCATTGAATTCCGAAAATTCTCTCGTAATTCGAACAAACTAACGTGTTTTTCGACAATTAAATAAATCAATACAGTCTTTTATTTATAATTCTGTTTAAATGTTAAGTATTATGATATACAGTAATTGCCATTGGAATATTATGCCATTAACAATAAAATGATCTTAATAAACTATTATAAATTCTCACTAATTTCATTTTCAGCTAATATAATCCTCAAGAAAAGCTTGAACCAGTCAATATTAAGTTAATAAGAACAAATAATTTATAATTAATTTGGGAAATTCCGTGCTGTGAAATTTTTAAAAATTATGAAAAATGCACACTGGCAACATTGAGCAAAGGCTAATTAGCGACATACAATCGAAAGCTCCTTAAATAAATTGCTGTATACAATGAAATACGTACGATGATGCATGTTACGGCCTGCCGAGTGATGAGGCGTGGGAATCCAAGTTTGCCTGGGGCAATTATTGTCGTCCAGTTTAGCGTGGGGATTACCATTATTGCCGCCCCCACCGGCACTAAACATACTCTCAGTACTGGCTGTGCCGAACAATCAGAAGGAAAAGAAAACAATGAAGCCAAAATAAAAATTGAATTACGCAACAAAAGAGAGAAATTTGCGAAGCATATTCTTGCCTGCTAATCTACATCCGATAGCAGTGAAAGCGACTGGCTCGTTAGCAATCATAATAAATAATTAATCGATTATATCGAGCGCGTCAAATTCGATAGTACGTATATTTTTAACACAGTTGGATGATGCCTGTATAAATTTTCCTGAAACGTAATTATAACATGCCAAATTTGCGACTTAATCATCTATTAACATCCTGATATTTAGAAAAAGAGATGCATCTATATGTTAAGATGTTGCACCGATTATCAAGATATACCATTATCTATCAGACATCAGACATTAATTACAAACAAATTTACACCGTGTAAAGCCAATCGATGAAAATTTTGATAAAGTGAAAGCTTCACAAATGAAAAGATACAACCGCAACACTCAACTTACCTGGATTGGGAGGTGGTAAGCCTGGTATAAAACCTTGCTGGCCTTGTTGAGCATTGTTCGAGGCGGTTGGTTGAGCCGGTGGATGATGCTGAATCGTCTGATTCATCTCGCCATCCACATCCATCGCGGATCCGACCGCGGCTGCGGCTGCTGCAGCAGCGGTGCCGCCACCACCGACCGTGTACTCATCCTTGACCAGTCGGCCACCAGGTCCTACACCCACGCTGGATTGCAGAGTCAGGCCGGACAGGTCTGTAAAGAACGGGTCTGTGCGGGGGAAACCAACCCATTCCATCAAGACACCAAGACCACAACAATCAATAATTTTTTTTTCCCTAGCATTCTGTACACGTTAACCCCAGGATACACAATATATAATACTTTCATCTCATTAAATAATTACAATCAGAAACGATACATAATAATTAAAAAAATTTTTATAATAACAAAATTGAATGAAAAAGAAAAATTAAAGCTGCAAAAAAAGAAGTAAAAAGTATATAAAATACAAATATTAAATATTTTAAAAATAAATTTTATTGCAAAGTTACATATCGTAACATACCTATGCCTGGGGACACCACTCGCTCATAATGATAGGGATTCACGCATACAGAGTCGCATTTCAAGTCGAAAGCGAACTGGCAGTATTTTACGTGTTTCAGTTCGTTCTTATGCAAATCCGGCCATCTCCAAATTCGAGCGTAGATCACATGAGGAAAACCTTTGCGCCCTGCTACTTGTAATCTACCATCCAGAGTTCTTTGGATAGTGACACATTTACTTGGATGTGCGCCGTTGGTGGTTATTGCAGTGATTAAGCTATCCAATTCGTCACGCTTCTCCTATTGATTTTATTAAATATGCGTCATATATTAATCTTCATAATTTAAAATATAATGACAAATGAGAAAAATTACAAATAAAATATTATTTTTATAATTAGTATTTACTATTATAAACTTTAAAATCTATATATATATTATAATATCAGCAATATAAAAATATATACAGGATTTACTTTAAGTTTCTTCACTAATGATTCGATTGCGCGTTTGCTGAAACCTTCACTTTCACCACCTTGACGATGACACATTAACGAGTGCACAATACTTAAGCAGGCGTCAGCGCTGGTTGGAGCGCTGGGTGCTATTCCAGTCATTTCTCTCACTACAATTGAAAGTATAAAGCATATAAATTAACGAAGACAATAATAAAACTTGATTTTCTTTAATAACAAATAATAACTTAAAATGTTATAATTTTTTAGTTTTCCTTTCATAATGTAATATGTAAAATAAAAATAATATATAAAATAAAAATTATTAAAAGCTTAAAAGATTAATATCACTCAGTTAATCAAGTAGTTTTATTCTATAGCTGGTGATTTATTAATTATTAGATTCTATAAAATGTAAAACATTATCAAAGATAATAAGAGATAAATGTAGATACATGAATCAAATAATGTAACAAATATTACAATATTTACACTCAGGATTTGGTTGCATGGGGGGCGAGGGATACAAGTGACTTCCCCCGCCCGCCAATCCAACCATCTCGGTGAAAGCCGTGGTGGACACTGTCGCTTTTCTTCTCTCAAATCACTGGCTTTTCCTCTGGACCTGGTACAGTCCGAACTTTCACACTCTACCATCTAGCGATTCGTGTTTCATCCATATATCACAATAGTTGCTTTTCTATAAATAATTTTAGTCATATTCATATCCCACGTATATAATCAATATAACAATTGATCTATATAACAATTTTAATCATAATCAATCAAAAAAATAATTGTAATATTATATTTCATTATAATATAAACAAAATAAGTTTATCTAACACTAAGCTACATTAATAAAATAAATAACGCCTTTAAGATATTCATTTCCAACAATCATTAATAATTGTTAAAGACATTACGTTAGAGGTAAATACACCTGTTTGTCTAACAAATAATAATTATCACATTATCAATTCACTAATAATCTGTTTGTGTAATAATAACAATTATCAACTCACTAATAATGGCATTCACATTAGTACAATAGTAAGGATAAATTTATGTGCGTTCACGTAAATCGATCAACGGAACTCACGTTCGAGCAATAATACCAGGCTGGGTCGAGGACACAACGGTCGACGAGAGGTCGAGACCGTGACGTACGCGGGCAGCATGCACGGAAGAGGTGATCGCAGCTCGCAGGAGTTCCTCGTGCGTGATCCGGACTGAATGTCGGCGGTGACGATGACGAGCGTCGCGCGTTGACAATTGCGCGTGGAAGGACGCTTGTTGCGGCGCGACGTCGATGGTCGAACGTTAGCGTTAGCGTTAGCGTTAGCGTTAGCGTCAGCGTCGTCGTCGTCGTCGTTGTCGTCGTCGTTGTCGTTGTCGTCGACGATCAGACATACGAAGTGGCGCGACGAGATGCCGACATAGCGCGACGGCAGTCACACGGTTACTCCTAGCTCGCGGTTAATCGCCGGGAGCGACGCGCGTGGCACACCAGATACGAATTCTCACGCAATGGATCGGCAAGCGTTGCTCCGTAGATCGCATAGGTTAGCACATCAATAATACATGTCCGGGGGGCGCGGATGATGTCGCCGTGAACAGTGAGCGCGGCCAGGCCAGGAGGCCAGACTAGTCGCGCGACAACACCAGATAGTTACTTTGCAAATTGCATTGCGATTGGCACTCCTGTTGCGAATAACATCGAGCGCATTTCGGTTTCTAAGTAGCAATTAAACGTGATTGGTTGGATCCAAAGATAAGAACCAATAATAATCCATTGTTACTTGGAGTGGGGGATCACTTAATGTGTCTATTTTCTTCCTTGTTTCATTAGATGTTGCGGATTGGACCGGAAAGAAATTGGCGGAAATTTGAGCTTTTGCGATAGTGATTTGTGTACATATAGGTATTCCTTCTGCACTTAAAGCGAGATGTATATTGTTAAGCAGAAAGAACGTGCGCGAATTGGAAAAAGTGCGATTAAGATGAATGGATGTTGATTGAAGATACGAATTAAATATTGATGGAAAAGTTAATATTTTGAGTAATTTATATCAGAGATTATCTGTTATGTTTAATTTAATTACTCTTTTCTGTTTAATTGGAAGTTATCTGCAAAAGTACATATGTTATTATAAAAATTTAATTAAGTTAAAAAGTTAATCGAAACTGTAATTACAACTTTATTTAAAGATATCAAAAATTAAATAATTTTAGATCCTAAATTTAAATTTTATAAAATATGCGTTGCATTTCATATATATCTGTATGAAAACAATTATTAATAAAATAAAAATTACATTTTACATTGTATAATATTATTTTATTATATATTTTATTGGTTTAGTTTTATATATTTCCAAAACGATTTTTAAAAAGAAATATACCATGACATGTGTCTTTCTGTTTAAGAAAACACTTATTAAACGGGGGTGTAACTCAGTGGTAGAGTGTCTGCTTCGCATGCTGAAAGTCCTGGGTTCAAATCCCAGCTCCTCCAATTTAAATTTTTTTATTATTTTAATACATATAACAATACATATATTATATATAATTATGAACTTTTTTGTTTTATTATAAAAAATTATTAATTATATTTAATATTATATACTATTTTTATATAAAACTTTTCTGCTCTCTCTCATACTCTTTCCATATAAGCAATTAGATATTTAAAGATTATAATCTTAAATATTACCATTTTTATTAATATAATTGTATTTATTATTATTCATTATTATAATTATCGCAATTTCATTTTATGCTTATTGTACAAATAATACTGGCATATAATATTAATAGCTAGACCTAGTAATTTAATAATCGAAAATATCATAAATTAATTACTAGAAAAACAGAAGTTATTCACTAATATTCGATTTTCCTGCGCACTAAAAAAAAAACAAAGTCAGACGAGCCATAAAATTTTGCATTGTTAAGTTGTGACATATAAAAAAAATAAACAGTGTATTTAAGACCAATAAGTAAATCAAGCTAATCATTGTTAAACATTTTAAAATGATAATTTTAAATTTTCGATAAGTCTCAACTATAATTGACCAATTTGTTTATTGCTTTCTTATTTATACTTTTCATGCAATTTACTTCGACATTGTTTCTTACATGGGATTTGCCAGAGGCGAAATTATCGAGTAATTCGAACTTGAGCAAGATATAGCGTTTTACATTATAATTTATTTTACATCAACTATTAAGGGAGAAAAACACTATAATAATAAAAAAATGAAGATACTTTTGGAACTTTTTGCAAAAAAAAAAAAAAATAAACAAAGGATCTTTTTAAAATTTGAATGATATTTTATTAAGAATATTTCTAAATAGAAAAAAATTTTTTTAGTTCATTTAGAGTCCATATCTCCGTTGTACAAAAACTATTAGTAAAAAGCGATCGCAATGATTCAGCTATGCAATTCATCTGAAATAAAAAAAATCAGGACGGGACATTTTTAAGTAGAAAAAAATATTTTTTAGTGCTCATATCTTCACTGTACCAAAGATCACTAGTAGACGCTACAAAAAAACAGACGCTGTTAGAAGAAGATAGTCGCTTTCTTTTTAAGAGATGCTTATCATCTTATAGTAAGTTCTACGCGTGCTTACGTTTTTAGTTGAATAATCATAAAATGAATACACATGAAATTTATATTCTGTTTATATTAAAGTATCGATTTTGATTAGAAACTCCGATTAACTTATCAAATAATATTTGCACTCTTTTGTTAACGTTAATAGAATTATTAAATTTATGTTTTACCTATATATAACATGGGAAACTAATTCGAAATTAATTAAAAATTAGATTTTTTCTTTATTAAAATAAAGGAAAGAAACCCAATTCTTAGCGATAGCGATTCTTTCTGAGAAATTGTTCGTCGAATGAAATTAATTACTGTTTCGTTTGAAATAGCGTTAAATAATGAAATATTTAAAACTTATGTATGTATTCAATGATAATTCGATGATAATGCTTTTTTAAATAGTGTAAATCTGTCGTAATTGCGAAATCCTAGGTGAATTCTCCTTTTCCAGAAAGCTTAGTATATTTCCCAGAGCTGTAAAACAAATGCAAATTTATTTAGACACATCTATTCAAGTTTAAATAGAGAAGCAGACATGTTATATTTAAGACTCCTGCTGACTCACTGCGGTTTTCTTAAATTATGATGTTAGAAGCGCGAAAATATATGATGAAAAGTTTTGTAAAATACATTAAAATGGAGATATTTTTTTCAATAAAATAATATTCGCAATAAATAAAAGACTTAAAGAATTATAAAATATTTAAAATTATCCTTTTTTTATTCCATTAATCAATAAATAACCATATAATTAGAATCGAATCATGGCTCTATTCTTGATTAAGCATAATTTATTTCTAAATATATGGTTGATCGTGTATTTCCCACTTGTGACGTCATATATCCAGCCGCAATGAGTTAGCAAGAATCTTAAATATCTATTTCGTTACTTAATACGATTTCGACCACATGATTAATTTAAATTAATTAATTTCACAAGTCATAAAAACAGTATAGAATAGAAAAAAATTTAGATTAAAAACAGTTAATTATGCAATTTGCAAACTATTTCTGCCGATAAGTTGTTTGGAATTATTTTTAGATTTTGAGATTATTAAGCAAAGATCAAGTCAGCGGTATTTGTGAAAATAAGTTATATTATATCCGATTTGATCAAAATCATTTGCAATTTGATATACGCGTTAACTTGATTTTCATATTACCTTTCTTATCCTCGAGATCCATGAACATGCTAACGATGGAGAATCGATTCAGTCGGCTCAGAGAATACAGCAGACTTGCGAGCAATTCCTTATCTTCCAAAGCACAAAAATGTTGTTCCAAGCAACGTAAAATGAGACTGAACATCGCTGCGTCCAATTTGTTGCCTATAACTGTGAATTAAAATTGTTTCTTGATTTTAGAGTCACTTTAGGCGTTTATAATTTAAAATGAAATGGATTTTTGTATGTTGCATATTGCAAAAATTATTTAAAAAATCAAAACATGTAATAAAACGTGTATATATTAAAATGTAAATATCAAAATACAGCATATAACATTACAAATTAAATTTTATTCCAAGATTTACGTAAAATAAATTAACATAAATAGAATTGTAAATTAATCTAATATTAATTAATAATGTTAATATTAACAATATAATTAATATCATTTTGTAAAATTTACTTTTGTTCATATCCTCGCTAGCTATACATCGCAAAAGTTTTGCGTGCAACTCCAGACTTACGTCGTCCTTCAGGGATTGCCATAAACGTAGAAATTCATAAGGAGATTCAATGTTGTCGAGTTTCTGAAACAAAGATAAAATAAAATATAAAATATAAAATATCTTTTATTTCTTATTCTTTTTCAATTGCATTTTTTATTAATACATTTTTCAGTTTTTTTACTTGATCTGTTATAAATTATTCTAATTGTGCTTTGATAAAAAAATGTTTGAAAATCTTCAAACATAAGAAAAAGGAACAATTAAATTGTATTCCGAGAAATCTTAAGTAATACTTGAAAATCCATTTTCATATTGATATTTTCCTTTCGGCCTTCGTTAGATTCGATAATTTTGTTCGACGTTCCGCTCGTTCTATTCTTCCCTTCTTTTTCAGAAGAAATCAGCTTTTTATTCTTATTTACATCTAATTTTTTGTTTAGCGATGTATCTTTCTTCTCTTTTAGATTTGTTATTTTCTTCGTTTCCACCTTCGCTTCGTTAGAATCAATAATTTTCTTCGATTTCTCACTTTCGCCGGCTTGAATTTTACCAGGTGTTAAGCTCATTTTGGTTTTGCTCTCCTTTCCGAGAGAGTTTAATTCCATATTTTTATTCACACATGATTTTTTGGTTGGTGTACTTTTCTCTTTTATCAGGCTATCAGTTCCTTTCTTCGCTTCCACTTTCGCCGCGCTGGAGTCGACAGGTTTCCTTGGTTTCTCGCACGCTTCGTCGCTCGGAAGTTCTTCGATGATAACCGTGGATGGCTTCGTCCTACCCACAGACGACGACACGCACGAAAAGATAGACTTTTCCAATCTGCTCTTCGCGCCACGCTGTTCAGGAAGTGACTCGCGCGAAATTGTGAAAATATCGTCGCTCCTGACAGCGTCTTGTGATTTCGACGTTTTATTTCTGGCGCCAAAATCCTTCGTAACAGGTGATAATTTATTGCCGCTTGAGGAGTCGCGTGTTGTTTTGCTGTTGCTTTTATTTGCTGCGGTATCCGCAACTGCTACTGCCGCTGCTGCCGCTGCTGCTACTGCTTTGTTGCTCTCGGTTTCCACGCAGTAACTCGCTTTTAAGTGCGGCTTCGTCGCAACATTTCTCGACGAGCCTGGCGCTCTGTCGCAATAACATATATTGCTGTTAACACGCGGTTTCGGACATTCAATGCTGTTCGCTTCCACAGTTCTCTCCAGCTTTATTCGTCCGTCCTTGTTTTCGTCGTCGTTGATATTTTCCTCAATCTTCATCCTGCGAGAATATAGTCAGCAATTTAATGATGAGAGTAATATAATGATCATATCTTTATAAAATTGTCGTTATTCTAATTTTCATTCTAATTTTGAAATTTTTTTTTTAATCTGGATTTAACCGATAAAAATTACAAGAGATACTTAAAAATTTAATATATATTTTAATAAATATATTTAAGCAGTGAACATATTTTTACCTTATTTTCCTTGATACGCATGGTTTTCTTAGTTTATTCACGCCGGATATTGCTATTTTGTTAGTGGGCTCTAATTTTAAAACAGCTTCGTAATCTGCCAAAGCCTGTAATAAAGTAACATAATAGCTAATATAAAAATTATAAAACTTTATTTCTGAAAAATTGAAATAGAAATATTTTTTCAATTGAAGTTTCTCACAAATGTTTCTTTAATTAATTTCCGCAATTTTAAATAAATTTATTATATTTTTATTATATTTCATAAATATCAAATTAAATCAATTAATAAATGACTTGATATCAGGCGCAAAATATACTTAAACGTAAATCATAAAGCAATATGAAATATTATGCGTGTAATTTTTATATACCTCATGCGCCTTTTCGAGATGTTCCAAGGCTAATGCTCGGCGAAGAAGTGCTTTAATATTTTTGTAATCCATAGTGAGTACCGTATTGCAATCATTAAGCGCATCTTCATAATGCTGTAGCTTTATCACTTAACACAATACATATTAGTTAAAACTTTTATTATGCAATATAGAATTAAGCAATACTTTGACGAATTTTAAATTTGAAAAGTACAAAAAATGTTTTATTTTACATAGCAGTAACACAATCAATCTTTTGATTTAATTTTTTTTATAATTTAAGAAGAATTAGAGAGACAGTTGAATTTTGTTAAAAAATATTTTTGGTCATTTCACTGTAAGATCAAAAATATTTAATTTAATGTAGTCAGAATAAAATTATAAAAAAATGAGTTTACTTACATGTAATCGCACGATTATTGTAAGCATTTAGATTCGAGTCTATGTCGATGCTAGCATTATAGTGTCGAAGAGCTTCCCTGTAATCTGCCGCTTTGAAGGCTTCATTCCCCTTTTCTCTTTCTCGTTCCGCCATTACGTTTATTTCCGTGCCGGTTAATGAAACTAACAGTAGAAGAGACTTAGTAGATCTAATTCAAGAGATTCAATTTCTATTAAAATTAACGGATGATCGAGATTAATGAGAGAAACGAAATGTACGGATTATCTGAGGTACCCCATAATTCATTTATCTACTTGACAGTTCTTGATTTTCTTAATTAATCGTCGTGATTTCAAAGACTGTCTTTTTGCAGACATACTTTTATCGATTGTCGTTTTATGTGCCATCTCATTCGTTTTATCCAGCTCCTTTCGCCGTTCTTGAATTCTCTTCATTTCGGCCTGTCGCTGCTCGTCCTGCAGATCTATCCTATTTATCTCTGTATCGACGTCATATTTATCCCAAGCCGCGTAATCACATGAGGATATTCGTTTGGACTTACTGCGTTTTTTCTCATTGATCTTTGATGTTTTGTCCTTAAAACACCCGCAAATTATTCCCTAATTATATCACTTTCTTAGCTTAAGTAAGCATAATTATAAAGTTGAATTTTATACTAATTAATAATAATTAATCGCGATTTTGATTACTTCACTAATTATAGAAAATCATGTAATATTCTAACGACAAAATATGATTTTTCGCAAATTTAATGCGTTTTAATATATTAACAAAATATATATATATATATTCTTTTGTTCTGTTTATCATATTGACTCACTTTCGTGGCATTTGTTTTAATCTTTCGAACTTCCGCCTGCGGACAGGGTTCGTTGGCGAAGATAGCTTTTCCCTCATCCAGGTCTTTCTCTCGGGATAGCATCTCGCAAGTCCAATTGTTGATGTCGTCGTCGATTTCCTGCCGTTCGTCTGTGTTCAACATATTTCGTCTCAAAACTGGCTCCGCCTTCCGCAGAACGGCGCTCATCGGCTTAATCTTAGCGAGACGTTCCTCCGCGTGCTTCGTCAAATCTGGATACGTTCCCTCTTCCCCAGAACTGGTATTTAAAACCGCACGTGGAGATGTTTATGACAAATCGTTAATAAAACGTGCCGGAAAATAACGGGTTTAATGGCGTTTTAAGCAGCAGGGTTGCAAATCTCGCTGACGATTAACGCAACGGAGATTAAAAATTGTTAGTATATATACTGTAATTATCATAATGTAGGACTAGCCGAGAGGTACGCAAAATAGGAAGCGTCAAGGTGGAATTAATAATATTTTGCATAGAGAGAGGTTTCAAGAGAGGCATCAAGAGAGGCCAGTCTTGCAAACCTGATTGACAGACGTTGAAGGAAATTTTTTAACGTCAACAGCGCAAAGATAAAATAGTAACGATGGTAATCAATTGGCGCTAACACGAACGTTGTTTCCTCACCCCTCTGAGTTTCCGGCGTCTCGGAGGAACTCACCGCAAGATGAGAACGATCCGCTCCAGTGTTCTTCCATCGGCGCACTGCGATATGAACTCGTACGAGAGATGTTCCACCGGTATGCCGTATCTCTCCAGCAAACTCTTTTTCTGGGATTTCTCCGCGACGCTGATAATATCCATCTTCTTCTCGTTGCCCATGATAACGAAGCCGAGGGGAGAATAATTCCGAAGATCCCGCCGCAAATTGTGCGCAGATTACCTTCGTTTTATGCTCCACGCAGAGACAACGGTCGAGCAGAGATCGAACCGGATTTGTTGGATTCTACAAGAGCGCATGCCAATCATCTCCAATTACTACTTTGATATCATGGACTCTGACGAGTCCGTGTTTGAGTCTGAAGTCTGATGGTTGTCTCTCCTCCTGACGCGCCCTTTGATTCGTCAAGTTACCACGGATACCCGAGTTGTTGATTTTCTACGCGACTCGGCTCTTCCTTCGTAACGATCGATACAGCGTACTTGAGGTGTACTCAAATTTAGGAATAATGCTGAACGATACGTCGTATATCGCGTCTTTGAATTTTAAATTTCTTTTCGAAGACTTTTAGAAATTTCGTTCGTGCAAATTTTCGCGGAAGTCGGATTATTTTCGCTGAAGATGAAGTGAAATCCTTATACTTTCTTGCGTCTCGGAAAAATTCCGGGTCTCGAAAAATTTTGCAACCTGTGTGGAACCGTAAGAAATAAACTCGTATCTACTTCTCGCAAAGTACGGTTCGCACGGCGAACAGGGAGTTTCAACCTCGCCCCATGCAACCAACGCGTCTAACGAGGATAAACTCGCATTTCCACCTTCGTCGGCGCCGCGTCTCGCAGTACCGTGCCCGAGCGTGGTATTCTCTCTTTTCCGACGCAGCCTCCATCTCCTCCTCCTCCTCCTCCTCCTCCTCCTCCTCCTCCTCCTCCTTCTTCTCCTCCTCCTCCTCCTCCTCCTCCTCCTTCTTCTCCTCCTCCTCCTCCTCCTCCTCCTCCTCCTCCTCCTCCTCCTCCTCCTCCTCCTCCTCCTCCTCCTCCTCCTCCTCCTCCTCCTCCTCCTCCTCCTCCTCTTCTCGCAGACACGCGCTCGCGTACGCGCGCACGTTTGCCTGTTAACACGGCAGTCGGCTCGCAGCCTCATCGCAACGCGACGCGACTCGACGCGACGCAGCGCAATACAACGCAACGCAACGCGAGGCAATGGCAGTGCGCGGCGAATGAAAGAGGCGTGCAGTCGTCGTCATCGTCGTTGTCGTCGTCGTGATCGTGGTCGTCGGGTCGCCGCCGCCGCCGCCGCCGCCGCCGCCGTGCCGGTCCCGGTGAGCGAGCGCAGCCAAGTGCATATTAGACCAGGCAGCCGCGAGCGTCACGCATTCGCCGGCGAGCGCTCGCTGAGAGTGGAGAGGTGTTGCGAGGTGTGTGCCGCGCGTTTACTTACTCTCTCTCTCTTTCTCTCTCTCTCTCTTTCTCTCTCTCTGTCTGTCTTTCTCTTTCATATCGAGTGATACGGCCCGCGCGGTGTTGTGCATCGCCCGTCCGAAATTCACGATCCTCGTGGAAATTGGAAATCCTTCTCGCTGATCCGAGCCCTCGGAGCCGGAGCTTCTGTTTCAATAATCGCGCGCGATTCTTCTCGACGATTGTCGTCGTCGAACTTGTTCAGTGCGAGCTCCGATAAGTTGTGGACACTGAGCCTCGAGAGACGTGAAGTATCGAGATCTTGAAATAATCGTGAAGTGGTGCTCGAGAGTTCAGCCTTCAGTGTGGTTCTCGGATTTCTAAATATTTACAGCGACTGTAGATTGTCGAGTCGTAATCGGTTTTTGATTGCTGCTGAATTCTAGTTGCTCCGACCGTAATTGCGCAAGTGTAATCGTTAAGATACGCCAGGTAATTATTCTGTGTTTAAAAAGATTTTCTAGAAAAAAATTTTGGTGCACCTTTGTCAAGGCTTAAAGGTTATCCGATCTCTAAAGCCAATTACAAAAGTCAATTTCCTTATTAATGCGCGTAGCGCATGATTTAATTAATACTCGATATGCCGGCGTGCATTTCACTGACGTGTCTTGGTGGAGGTGCTCGGTACAAGTGGAGAAGTGTATTATTTAATCTGCGGGTCATCGGCCTTCCTCGATGCGATTAACAGCGACTCGCGATCGCTGTTAATCGACAAAATTAATTTTATACAGGACCTTCAAATATATTAATTGAAATCGCCCGCATGTAGATTTAGGCATGGATAATTATGCGCGATTATGCCTCGATTCTTCCAACGTTGATTAGTTTTCACTGATGCCTCAAGCAATTCACCTCCTAATAGTTCTCGCTATAACAGAGAAAACTGATAAGTACAATTTAGCTAATTACAATCATCGCTAACGTTGATAAAATCCGATTGGTGGAGTTTTCGGAAGACGCGCGAAGATAGAATCTTCGCGCGGCGCCCCACGCAATTAATTCTCCGGAGAGAATCGGTCTCGTTAAATAAACAAGCGGTGCATCTGCGCATCATCTAGTATTTACACGTCGTAGACTTGCTACGTGCGAAGAAACCGATACCGCGGTTTCCGATTACCTTCCTCTATCGCAACGAGCCGATTTCTCACTTGCACGGCCGTCGAGCAGAAACGTCCGTGACACATACCGAAATTCAAGTAGATAAATAAAGTCGAGACTAAAACATCGATCGCAGAGTGTGAAATGTTCGATCGAATTACATTGTTGGAAAATATGTGTTAAATTTAACATAAATTATGTGTCTCAAACGATCCAATTAGTTTGTTAATTTAATATTGTATGGATGTGTTAAATAGTAACACTGATGTTAATATTTAAAAGATGTTTCTTGGTCTTAATTAAATATTATTGTTATGTAATTAACATAATTTTTATGACAAAAGTAATGTATAAATAATACGCAGTCATCTAGCCATTCTTATTAGCCTAAAATAATCAACATTTTTTTTTTGTAAATTTTAACATATTAATAAATAAGTACAAGTTACTTTAACATATTTTTTAAATCATTTTAATAATTTTACATTTTATATTTAAGATTAATTAACATAACGACAGACGTGTATTAAATTTATATATAAATATAGATTATTAAATATATAGATTACAAAACTTTAACCAACAAATTTTTTTTACAAAAATATACAAATTTTCCAACTGTGTAGTTCTGCGAAATCTTGTGTCATTTAACATTATAACGCGAGAGATTTGATTTAATTTGGCTTAGCATATTTTAAAATTATCTATTCGATTCTACTCGTTTTGTTTCAACAATCAAATGTGGAACGGGAAAATTTCCCGAAAGTAGTCTGCCATTAAAAATAAAATATGATTTCGTAACAGAGCGCAGTTTCAAAATTTATTCACGAATCGAATATTATTGTATTATCGATGACTTCATATTTGTTGTCTTTTCGAAAATGCTGAATTGCAATTTATTTACGAATATGCTATCGCGATCAATAAATATTTATATCGAAACGTGTTACAATCACGTATTTCGGTGAATCGTTTTTGCATTTACCGGATTTTTGGGTTTCAAAAATTCAAGATTTTGTTTGTAACTCATCCATTCTTAATTTTATATGCTATCGCGATCAATAAATATTTATATCGAAACGTGTTACAATCACGTATTTCGGTGAATCGTTTTTGCATTTACCGGATTTTTGGGTTTCAAAAATTCAAGATTTTGTTTGTAACTCATCCATTCTTAATTTTGATTGCGAGTTTCTATTAAGTGCCGAGTTAATACCTAACTGGACTTTTTCGCGTGATGAAATTTATTATTTTAACCTATGATCCGATTTTATTCTATTCGCACATTTAATTTGGCACATGTCGCAATTTACGGTCGTGCTTTGTTGTTGAACATCGTGACGAGTTTCGCGATAAGACCGCGTTACAACAAGAATCTCTTGTGAATAACATCGTCACTATGTGCCTTGGAAGATAATGAGGTTTAATACGTGATACGGAACGCGTCGTTATCTAATCTAGGTATCATTTAAAGCGCGATAGAAGCGAGAATGAGAGGTGAGAGTGACGACTTCGCGATTTTCAGCGCGCAAAAAGTTTGAGAATCTTTCGCGTGTGTGTTTCATCACCCCGCGTATTAATTATTCCTCCGTTATAGCAATTGTCATATTTCGCCGTCTATTACTATGTTATTATGTTAATTGTCCTTTTATTATGTCAATTATTTGCCCGCTACATTTGATCGCTTTCTCGTTTTTCTCTCAAATATTTTCTCGTTATATTATTTGCTCGTTTGAAGCATTAATTATTCCGTAGATTTTAATCTAATTACACGTGTCTGGAGTGTTCTTGTCATATCGGCGACATCGATTAAAAGTACTTCAATTACGTAATTTTTGCAATTATTATTATTTCTACAACAGCTTGCTTTTTTGCGAGAGCTTTTCAAACACAATCCCGTACAACGGAGAGGAAGAATCGAACGCTTCAAAGCGGTGGCAAACGACAATCCCAACGACAATGACTTAATCTCTCATTCAAACTCGCCGTTTCTCTCGCGGAACATTAAAATTAACTCACGGCATTCGGCAAGAAGCAGCAAAACAAAAAGCCGAGTGTCGCCGCGGGGGATGAATGCATCCTACTTTTCTCGCGGTCGTCGTCTGCCGCGCGCGAGCAAGAAGCGAGAACGCGCACGCGTGTGTCGGTGTGCGTGCGTGCGTGCGTGCGTGAGCGCGTGCGTGCGTGCCTGTCCTTTTTTCGTAATCGCCGACATGTCGGCGGCGCCAAGCTAGAAGACGCGGAGGAAGGCCGACGACCCGTTATAAATGGAACCAGAGAGACGGCATTTCTCGAATCACTGCTTGTGTTGTTATTCGCAGCGTAGAGCCGGCCGTCGCGGGACGAGCGGCTCGTTCGGAAATCATCCTTGTTTTCGAAGGCGCGAAAAAGGGGAGGACCGGCTCCATAACTCCAAATCACGGGACGAGTCATCAAGTTCGGTGTTTCGGTGTAAATATCAGAGAGGAAGAAAGATACGAGAAAGACTCGAAGAGGAAGAACTTTCTTCACATTCTTGTGCGATAAAGAAAAGCTGGAGTTAATCAGCGCATAAAGCAGCGAGGCATTGACTCTTGAAGACAGAGAAAGAAAGAGAAGATTGACAGTCAGCGGATCAGCTGATTCTCGGCTTCCGCTTATAAAAATAAATATCGCAAGTGGTATCACTTCGGATAAGTGATAAGTGAAAGGAAATTGAGGTCTGACTGATGTGTGACTATTATCGAATAATCGGAGAACGATTAAACACAAAGATATCCTAGGATAAACGTTTTCCTAGGCTTGGAGTCTTGGTGTGTCGATGGGTGGAAGGAGAAAAGGGAAACGAGAGGGAAACGAACGAAGCTGCATCACTGGTGGGACTCGTCACCTTCAAACTAGCGGGGATTCGCGATAAGATAGCGACGGTCGTTCGCCGCTAATAAACAATCGCGTTCGACGAGGGGAACAGGTTGCGATTCCCGGACGGAGGACGCCTCGGGAAAGGAGCTCGCGGAGCTTGATTCGGAGCTTCGAGGTGATTCATTCGCGCGAGAGTTGCGCAAGAAGCGACGTGTTGTCGCGCGGCTGGGAAAAGGGGGCTGTGTTACTCAATACGCGCGATTTTATCGGCCCGCTTTAAAGGATCCCGCGCGAGGAAGAGTCGGCTCGCGACGTGCCAGGCGGACGCGGTTTACATTCGTTCGTTCAGGACGAGAAAACGGGACGAGCGGCGGCTGCCTGTTCGTCGTCGCCACGATTTCCTCCGAGTCGCCGGGAATTAGTCGCGGGGAAGGCTCTAATTAACGCTGCCATTAATAGCTCCGTATCTCCGTAGTGGTAACGACTTCACAACCGATGATTAATAGATAATCGCCGATTAAATATCTGGTCGAGAGTGAGAAGGGGTGCTCTTGCTGTTTCTTTTAAAAAAAAAAAAAACAGTATCTTTGTGCTTTACGCATATACGACTGCGCCGTAATCATTAATTCTGTTAGATGTAATCCTTCTCGAACAGTAGTCGCCCGCGTTTTTCTTTGCCATCCTCTTTTTTTCCTTCGTGCGGAAACGAGGGAGAATTTAACGAAGTGCACCAGAGATTAATTAACGATCGATTAATTACGTCGCCGTGGAATTGAGCAGTGATAACTCGAGTCGACGAATGACCGTTCGTTATAGTAATTAATTCTGTAAGTGTATTGTAATTGCCGCGTGTGCTCGACAAGAAGGACATCGGCCCTTTCGCGCGCGCGAGTGGAGTGTCAGTGTCCTGCCGAGGACTGAGATGTGAGTGCGGCGGTAAAGTGCAAAGTGATGTAATTGGTGCATCCGGAGGCAATGTATGATGCCAGCCCAGCCCGAATGACACTTAGCCCACGTAGCTGATGACAAACGTAAACAGGATCAAGGTGGTCGTCCTCGGCGGCCCCAGAGTTGGCAAGTCAGGTGATTTTTCTTCTTTTCTTTTTTATTTCGCTTTATTTCCTCAATTATTCTCGTTAACGTTTCACCGTTTCAGGGTCACTTTCGGAATTTCAATAAAGGAAATTACGTTAATTGAATCAATTTTAATCGCCATTTCTACTAATGTACATTAACTTTAATTTCGACTGAATTTGCTTTTCTTCTTTTTCTAATTCGAAAAATTAAAAAAAAGAAAAAAATAAACAATTAGATTGAAAATCGAGATTAAAGTTAATTTACATTAGTGGAAATGGATATAAATTATTTTCGACATAATCAAATCGACGTTGCGCAACTTCCGCTATCTTGTTTTGCGATAAGAGAAAAATCTCGGGCGCGTTGACCTTGCGCGTTGAAAATTGAATCGGAGATCGCGGAGACTCGACAAATCTGCTGAAAGCGATATTGATTTAGAACTCGTAGAACACGCCGTCGGTTGACGTCGATGTCGAAGCTAATATTCGTTTCGCACGCGTTCGCCGGTGTATGATAAACGGCGAAAAAAGTATGTCGATTATGGCGCAACGGCGTGAAATATTGAATCACGTCGGAAGGACGTTCATTATGGTGGACGATACTAATATCGCGTCGCCGTGCAGCGTGTAATTTCTGCGCGTTGTCTAATAGCGCACCGACGCAACCGCATTGAATGAAAGTGCCGTTAAGATGGATACGCATAGTCCGCGGAATAATACGTTGCATTAGTTAACCCGACAGTCGCGCGACGCATACAAAGCGAGCAAACGAACGGGGCGATAAGGCGGTTCGCCGACCTCGAATAAATCCTATTAATAACCGCCTAGGACCGGCCACCTTAATAAAAGGCGCACTCCTCGTTTTATTCCGCTCTCATCTTTGCACACGCGTGCGACGCTCCTTCCCTTCCTCTATTCTCCAATTTTGCATCTTCACATTGTTAAGTAACCGGAATAATGGCGATCCAAGAGCGTCCACCATGCCATGCCATTATTCTATTCGAGAAGTTGCAGAAGTTTCTTTTTTCTTGAGAGATCTTTCTAACACTATCGATTATATAATATTTGTTTATCGCCGTTAGATTTAGTGATATTTCGGTTTTTGAACTCTGGAATTTTTCAACCGTGAGATTTTCGAATCTTCGAACGGAGAGTCATCGCTGTCATATTCTCGGGACGTTACAAGTTGGCATCGCTTCAAGTCGGGATTATTGAGTCTTTTTTTGTGCGTGAATATATTTAATCGCCGCTTCTGCGATTCCTCTCGATTCGCGCGCGTTGCGACGGGCACGATCGTGATTGCGGTAAAACACGCGACAATGTCGCCTGTTCTACTTTTTGCGGCGGAAACGATGCACTCTCACGCGGTGGCAATAATGGCAAGATGTACCTCGACGGAGGAGCGAATCCTTAAAAGTCTCTGGTGGTATCCCGCTGGGTATAATAAGGAGGATCTCCTGGTCGTTATCGGATATCACTCCCCGGGAGGGGCGGAGGGGAGTTGCCGCGCCACGAAAAATCTTGCACGGTTACGGCAGCAGGTTGCGAGATATATCTGGATATCCGATACATCCGTTCTCTTATTTCGCCGTATTCGAACCTGGATTCCAAATTTACATTCTTCCCTCCGCCCGATTGTCGTCGTGTATCTCCGTCTGATATACGCGGTGAACTCGAAAGAAACCTGTCGTACAAATAAACGTGACTCTTCCACGATGAAGGAAACGACGATTCTGTGCGGAAAGCTTTGAATTTGTACTTCGATTGTTATCACGCATTGTGTAATAAATTTCTATCGTTTTATTCTCGCAGACATCAAATGCAATATGCAATGAGGTATTCCCGAATAAATTGGATAATTCTTCAACGAGAAGTAGATTTCGCAAAAACTGCTGACACACACACACACACACACACACACACACACACACAGCGAGGAATCATGAAAAGAATTATGGTCTCGCGAGAAACGCAAGATTGTTATCTGCAACCATTTATCTGCGTTAACGCTTATTGAAGAGGCAATTGGAGGTCCGCTATCCAAGTCGAGACGTGTTCATAAATTCATTTGGTCTAAACGACTTGCTTTATTGCCGTGTCACAAGAAAAGCGAACAGAATAGCGACTCGTGGAAGCCGCGCTTCAACGAGTTTCTTTTCTGCAGGATCAATCTGAGACTTTTATCACCTTTTGGATGTTTTAAATATAGAACTTTCTACGTTACACGCGATTACGATTTAATCTTTCGTTTTTTAGAAAAATTACATTTCCTGCTATCTCTACGTCTCAAAGAAAAACTATTTTACGATTAATAATACATTATTCTTCTCTTTGTAATGAATAAAAAATTCATTTTTTTTATTGTTATTCAACACTTTTACCGCTCGAAATCTCGTCTGTGACAACTGAAAGAAAATTACATATTAAAGATTCCGATACTCTGCGATCGGAAACGAATGAAGTTAACGCGCTAAGATACGTCTCAACGAAATTTGTTCTAATAAAAGATCGCGTTGAATCTTCGGGATAGGGAAAACTTCAACGAGACAAGAGGATTCGCTTGGTTGATCACACGCCTCCCCATCTCGATCTTTTTTTTTGTTTCCTCATCTCTCTCTCGTTCTTCCCTTCCCCTTCCCCCCCCCCCTTTTCTGTTTCCCCTCCTATCCATGACGATCGTGGCCGTAATTACTATTTTCTTACGTCCACCAAGCGGCTTATCCTCCAACGATCTATCTATAGAATCCCGCGCTGGCAACCATCGCACGTCGGCGAATGGCACCGCGAATGGCTGCGTTTTGCTCGTACCGTTGCATCTTCCACATTACACACAATTCTCCGCAGGTGACTTAATCGGCTTCCCACTTCTTATTCTTCTTCTTCGTTCTCTCCTTCTTCCTGCTCGTTCCTCTATCCCGCCTGTCCTCTTCTCCCTTTTCATCTTCTTTGTTTTTGTACGTGCGTCACTTGCGCAATCTCGGTCGAGAGGTCTCTTTCTTCTTCTGGCGATTTCGACTGACGCTTTTGGAAATTTTGCCGTTTAATAGTGCCATTGTGGATTATCTGTGGGTTATCTCGACCTTTTATCTTTACGTCGAATTGTCCTTTCTCGCGGATTTTTATCTGCATCTCGCATTTCGTCGGTCTCTCGGTTATTTTTTATCCTTAATATATGCAATGGCATTGAGCTCGCTGTATTGTCATCGTTCCGAGTTGATTCTACGAGAGATAAAAACTTTATAAACGCCCTGTGTCTGGCACAAGTGTCGGGTTTCCCTCGCGTTTGGACGCGATAGAGAGCGCGCTTTCATTAGACCCGGACGCTTGGCACAGATTAGTTAGGATTATTAGGCATTACGAGGAACATTCTCGTGTCCACATCAATTACACCGGTTCGCGCGGCCTGTATAGAATTACACGTGACGTCGCTTCGGTTTGATGACAATCATCTCCGAGGGAGAATGGGTTTCCACTCGATTACCGCTTAGTATGCTAATGATCCGCAATATCTGCATGGTTGAGAATTCAATTCTCCAGAAATTTCTCGTTTGTAATTAATTATAAATGCAGTTAAGCATAGTAGCTTGATCTTTGACTGATCTTTCATTGTATTGATAAATGGATCTTTATATGCGAGGTATAATATAACAAGAAAAGTACATAAATCTTTTTTTCATAAGATAAAGTACCGTAGATATTCTTATCTAGATTTATTATGTAGATATTATTACGTAGATATTCTTATCTGCGAGATATCTAGATTTTTTATATAAAACAGGATGTAAAATATGCGCGTGAATTTTACGCGCTATTAATAATGTATAGTTCATTCAATAAGTCAATAAGAAGAATGTCCTTCTCTCTGAAGGGACCAGTTTTCGCTGGTCCATCGATTTTCCGCGGATGTTGAAACGGCGCTGAAATATCGTCGTCCAGCTGCGCGGAAATATTTCGAAGATATGCACTCTATCTTTCATCTCAGCAAATAGCTCACGAATGAAGTTCTATATTCCGTTTCAGCTCGTGTCTCTACCTCTTCTCTCCTCTCCTCTCTTCGTGATATTTCCCCTTCTCTCTCATCGTCGTCATCATCGTCATCGTCGTCGTCGTCGTTGTCGTCGTCGTTGAACTCGACGACAGAGTTATAAACGGTGTACCTACGAGTATAGAACGGCACGAATCTATATACTGAATAAGTTTTGCGAGATTCGAACGATGACGACGACGACGACGACGACGACGGCGGCGGCGGCGATGGCAAGGAACATCGTCAGCATGCTGAATCCTAGGCCGTGTTTCGCGCCGCAACGAAACGAAATTTATGGTGCAAGAAATTTATCGGCAACCCGCGAGAGAACTCGCTTCGCAATATTTATGGTTTCTTTATTAACATTGAAAATAAGTTAATGGCGTTTCAACACTTGCGCATAGAGGTGCGCGCGTCTCTCTAGTTAGAGAACGAAAACACGCCTTCTTATGTTATTACTTGTAATTACGATTCCATAGATCAGGCTCACCACACGATTATCCACCGTGATCGTTTTTGGAGCTAATCAATTTCTTTTTTCTCTTTCTGTTGCAGCCGTGGTTGTGCGGTACTTGACGAGGCGATACATCGGCGAGTACAGCTCGACCAGTGGTAAGTGTTTCTTCATTATCCCTTCTTTCTCCCCTCGAGATAATTGCCAATGCGAAGCGTGAATGATTGCGTCCATTCGTTGCTAATTTCGAGGCGTCATATTCTGGATAAATGTCCGGCTCATATCTAAGTTCCTTTCTCGACTTGCTATCGACTTATCTTATCGACCGGAGGGGCGGCTCCGTCTCGGGCGCGCGCGCGCGCGCGCGAAATGCTCACCCCGTGGTGAGCACAAAACGCAAATCTAAATCTTGATCGGTGCCCCTTGCGTGCTACGGCGGGAGCCGCGACGGAAAAATCTACTGTGAAATATTCTCGCGTTCGAAACCGGACTCTAATTCAAGGGTACCAATGAAAAATCTTAATCATGGCGCCTTGCGAGCGACGTCCCGAGGGCATTCTAGCGGTCACAGAAATACACGAGATAAGAGGGTAGAGCAAGCGGCGGGGTTTAGATGGAGGGAATATAGAGAGAAGAAGAAGAAGAAGGAGGGGGGGGAGAGAGAGAGAGAGAGAGAGAGAGAGCAGCGCAAATCACGCTGGACCTATGGAGGGCGGAGATTTAAACACTCGATATGAAATAGAGCCTATAGGGAGGGTCCGCAGAATGCAGATCTCTCCCATAACTCATGCAGGCTACTTCGCCGTAATAATTGCCGTGCACGCCCGCGGATGTATAAGCTACGACGGCGAGTTTCGCGGATATCCGAGCCGCCTGGAAAAATTCACCGTGAAGTATTGTCCCCTTAACCCTGAACCGGCCAGCCGCTCGTATTTTTGTAACACCTCTATAGCCGAGCTGGCTGTGCCATCCTCATCTCGGCAAGTACCGCGAGTACCACGCCATTTTATCGCGATCTCGATAGTTACAGGGACATTATCTCGACGATAATCGGTGCGCTTGAAGCAAATATAATTACGTAAAGTTTGCGAATTTATTCGATTAGGCTAGATAACTTAAAACTTGTAGATAACTTAAATAGGATTTTATTCGTATTCAGGATTGCATTCAAGCTTCTTCTTCGGGGAGGAGGATTTACTTTTTTTCTCTTCCGGTCTAAGAAGTGAAAATCATTATATTGAATATTTCAGTCTTTATATATTTTTTAGATGCTTGATGTTTTGCACCAGAGTTAATACTTTACAATACATTTTTCTTTTGAACTAATTTGAATTCTTGATAACTTAATAATCTGAATTGAGTGTGGGAAAATTATGTGATTTCACGAGCAGCTTATATGAAAAATATAAAGCTCGGATTGAAGATTTATAAGACGACTTATAAGTCAATTTGTATGAAGTTTCTCCTTACTTTCCTCACAACCGCATCTACGTAATGTAATGTAATGTAACGGAAAGCTTCCCGGCACACAATAGCGCAATCATCGATTTATCGAATTTCTCTCGTGTATAACTGGCACTCGGAATCAATCTTGATCCTGATCGATCTATAATGTTGCGATCGATAATGCTGGACAAGAGTGGAAGGGTGCCGCTGCAAGTGCTCTCTCCTACTATCAGTATTAATTAATTTCCTGGGAAAATGATGGATAATCGTTCTTGAATGTAACCAGGAAGTGGATAATCTCACGTGTTCCCCCTCGTTCGAGGAGGGGAATAATCGCTCAATCGCTCAATCGATCCTCAAAGATAACGCTATAGGCGCTACGAACCAATTGCCGTTCATTGAGAATCGATAAAAAAAAATGATAAGAGTATAGACAGATAAAAACCTGCAATGCAGACACAACAGGTAGTGTCTGAAGATGTTACACAGACTGCTTCATGTAGATTAAATCTTAGAAAATGTCAGAAACATAAACGGACATCAGAAAAAGTAAATAAGAAGAATTAAAATTATCTCTCTTTTGTACATTTATAACAATACATCAGAATTTTTTAGCAATCATAAAATTTTTGGATTTTAACATTCTGTAATTTTTTTTCGGAATTTTTGGATTTTAGGATATCGAGTTTCTGAATTTCCTAATTTCGGTGTTTCTTCAATTTTAGGAATTCTAGGATCGAAATGTCTCTCTCTCTCTCTCTCTCTCTCTCTCTCTCTCTCTCTGCCTCTCTGTCTATATTTTTTTCTTCCCTTTCTTTTTTTGTTTTTTTTCCCTTTCTCTCTTCTTGTTTCTTCTCTTTTGTTTCACATCTCGTGTGAAACGAATCGAAAATGTGTCAATACCTCGTGCGATTCGTGCGCGGATTATCGCGTACTAACTTTCGTTCCCGATCGTTGAAGAATCACTTTTCCGAAGAAAACGCCCTCAAACGGTGAAAGCGAGGCCATTGATTTCCTTTAGCTGCGTAGGTGAAGTAGAGAATGAAATGTGAAAAAATTTTTAATGGATTATGAAAATTAATTAATTTTATGAATCTAAAGATATTAATGATTTTCAAATAAATTTTCTCTAAAATTCGATATTATATTATATGTAGGAAAATATTTTTAATCTTAAAAATAACGAGATTTTGAATATAGAAATATTTTAATTACGATAGTTCGATATAAATCCAGGTAAAATTCCAGGAATGTGAGAGTTTAAGGATCTAACTATCTCCGTTTTCTGAGTCTCTCTCAATCTTCACGAAAAAAAAATCTGTCTTTTTTCTCTCTCGTAAATTTAGATATCTAAACAAGCGGTAATAGCGGCGGTACTTTCGAAATAGCCACTTTATATTTGCTTCCTCCGCACGATTTAAATTTGATCTCTCGAAAGAAGATTGAGGATGATCTCTTTACCGGCAATTTCGATTACAAGGCTTTCGTCGTACACGAGCGCGCCGTCGTCGTTTTACTCGGGACTCGGGGAGATAATCGGTCCTTTTCATCTCTCGCCACGCGATGCGGGGTACTTGTTATTATTCGATCTCGATTAACAATGCAAATCTCTCTTTGCGTGGAATAATTCAAGGCAATGATTTAGAAAGTGAGTCTCGTTACATTGTCGATTCTCTCGCGCGCGTGCGCGGATGGGAAACGTTTTGTCCGTGCGCGGAGAAGATTACATCGTCGTGCATCCCGTTTCTTCGATAGATCGACGATAGATCACGTGCCGGAGATAGATCTCTGGCAAGAGCCAAATCCACGCGATTGATGACAGTTACGTTTCCGACGAAAGTGTGCCACGGCTATTCCGTTTTTCTTTTCTTTTTTCTTTCTTTTTTTTTTTTCTCTTTTCTATCAACTTACAGCTCTTATTGTACCTCTGCACACTTTCGATTTCTCAGAAATTAAATCTCGTACTTTTATCAAAGTTTCTCATCGAAGATTTAACTTTCCATATCTTCTGATATGCAAATTGTTCCCGTATTTAGATGGGACTACAATTAGATCGCTCGCATACGTCCGTCTTATCTATGAAATAACTCCGTTCGTTAAATTCCATTCTTCCATCCTTGGCTATCTGCTTATCTGGATTTCTCACTCGATTTCTTTCCACGAGCGTAGAAGAAATCCCCGTATCTTTCATGCAGAGTTCAAATTGCATTTTGCGGAGTCTTGGAAGAGTCTTTTTCCTCAAACATCGGTCTTTCTCCCGCGCAGGAGGATGCTATGAGTTTTCCGTCGCAACGCTTGGCCAAATCGTTTCTCTGTCGGCATTGTCCGGCAATAAAAACTTTCTCGAGCGTAATACGGCCATTAATATAACGAGCATCCTTATTTGCTTGTTTCTGCGCCTTTCCGACTCCACGTTGCCGACACTACGAGGTGTTTACGAGCTTATTTATCGTTTATTTATTGCGCCTACTATGTTAGGGCTACTATGTACGACGTACTTCCGTACGAGTCATCTCTCCTTCTTCTTCTCCTTCAGTGCACGCGCTCCTCGAGCACTCTAATCAGCTCCGAAAAATATGAGCTTTCCCTTTTTCCGTCCGCCCTACCGAAGGTGTAAGCTGAAGATTTAAAAGTTCTAGTATTCGGAAATTCCGAGGCGCAACCGAAAATACTAAAGTCGAAGAATTTAAATATTTAAATATGTAAAACTCTAGAAACGCAAGAAAAATTCAAGCGGCTTCGAAATCCTCAATTTTAATTGAGTGAAAAAAATTCAAGAGAGTTTATTATATCGAAGTACACGATACGAATATTTAAAAAAATTCCACATATGCAATAAACGTATTTATAGGCGTTCAAGGATAACGAATCACGTGTGCGAATAATTCGAGCGCGTATGACTCGAAAAATGCAACAGTTGCAAAATGTGGCTGTTTGACCACAAATCTCCAACGAAAGCCACGTGTCATTGTCAATGATCGTAATGACACAGCAACAAGCGTCAGCGTAACTAATTGGAATTGTCGTTACTAACTGCTCCGGCACTTTCGCGCATTAGCCGCGTTTTCTATACTTGAGAAAATGTCGCTTAAACTTTTCCAAAGAGATCAAAGTATCGTCGAAAATGACGTCCATTAAGAAAGATCATTTCACGTATCGTTATCTTCGATTTATCTTGCGAGTTGTACGAGATATGTTAGAGCGATAATGATCGAACTAAAGACATTATGATCAGTTAAATACATTAATTTCTCTACTTGTTGCAGATTTTCTCTACCGACACAGCGTCACCATTGATAATGTCACGACGGAGGTCGAGATACTCGATACTTCCAGGTGCGAGGTAAGTCTTTATAATGATCATACTTAATTCAATCGAGTAATAAAATTTCAATATATTTTATATAATATAACATTATATAAAATAATTTATTTATATATCAATTAGACCAGAGAATGAAGATAAAAAGAATTCTCTTTGAAAACAGAGTAAGAGAAGCAATTAAAAAAATTATTTAAGTTATTTTTTTTAAAATTTTGACAAAATTAAATTAAATAATTAAACTGAACTAAAGATATTCTTGTCCTTTTTATAACAAAAGATTTTAGAATTGCTATTAAATAAAAGCACAATAACCGCAATTATAAGTAAAAATAAGCGCTTTCCTCGCTACACTTTTGTATGCAATCTTCTTTAAATAAAGTGATTTAACAAATCGATTGGCTTATCTGAATTTCGGTTGCGTGTAATTTTTGTCTCGAGGATAATAAATAATGCATTGATGCAACGGTATTCTGTGCATTTATGTCCTTTCGTGTGTCTTTCATCGTTGCGGTTTGCAAGGGAAAGATCCTGCGTGCGCTTTCAAAATGAATCCCCGCGACGCATCCCAAATCCGAGGCAGGCTCTTTCAAGGGCCCGGTCTAAATATATCTTCTTTCAACGGAGGCCCTCGTATATAGGGCTCCCGCAGTTCTTAAGGCCCACATCCATCATATCCTGGCGAAATAACGAGCGACTCGCAAATCGCGAAGGCGATGTTCCTGCAGCGTGACTTTAAATACTCGACACGCGTGTTCTTATCCGAAAAAATCGACAATATAATTTAGGTTAATTTTCATTTTTTATTTTAAATAAAAACGCATCGAATTTATCGAATTTAATAACAACAAACATTATTTTTTGAACAATTACACATTACAATTAGCATATTTATTTTTAATAGTCAGGCAAATCTTGCATCTCATTTAAAAATGTTTAAATTTAATTTTTGAAGATATGCCATATTTTGTGATGCTTTTTATTTTTTAATATATATTACGTATATATATTTGAGATATATATTTTTCATATGATACCTTCTCGGAAAAATAATACTTAACTGAGTGAGTCTTCTCGCGGACGACCGACTTCAAATCGATCGTCTTCACCGCCTGACCTTTCCTAACCCGATTCTTCTAGAACACGGTAACGAACGTCGCGCCGAGGCGGAAATCCTGCGAGCTGGCCCGTTAGCGTATTTGAATTGAATAACGATCGTCTTTAAAATTTCGAATCTAGGCGACTGCGATTGCACAAACAACACGTGGCTTCACCTGTCGCGGCTATGGAGCTCGTTGGAATTCCAGCGAGGTCGCTTATAGCATGTTGGTATAAGGCATTGTTCTCCTTTTTCATGAAATCACTGTTGCTAGACACGAACGTAAACACAAGGAAAATTTGCATAACAACAGATTGATCTTTGACTCTCCAAGTATTTCATCCGTGTTTTACAAATTTTAAGAATCTGCTTTGAAAATTGAAACCCGCGAAGCTCAAAAAAGCTCTAATTCTGTTAAATTGCTTAACAGATCTTAAAATAAAAAAATCCTTAAAATTCAATAGCTTTTAATGTAGCAAGTTTCAAATTTCCAAGAATTCAAAGCCTGAAGGCGTTTTTACGCTTCCAAGTATTCTGAAATATATCCAAGAAAATAAACTGTTATGTTATTGAAAGGATAATTTTGTTGTAATTTGATAATAGCACGGAAGGTAGCATTACGCAGCAAGAGAATAAATTGCAATTTGTTTTTGCGGGTCCCGGCTGCGAACTCCGGTTCGTTTTAGCATTTAACTGTATCTTTCCCCTCGATGAGCGGTGAGAAAGTTCATTCATAGAAAGTATTTCCTGCATTAAGTTCAAGTATTGCGACTCTCTGGCGCCTTTTCAATGTGGCAGAATGACTGTGTGCATTTATTACGTTAGAGTTAAACGTATGTCGTATTAAAGAACAGATTTTAACGTCAAACAGTTTTGCCGCTACTTCCCGTTAATTCACCGTCGCTTAACCGTCATGTCGAAGAGACATATAAAAATAATAAAAATGTTAAGTATTACTTAATAACTTTTTCCGATAACGCATAGAAATGATTTATACTGATACGATCAGTCTAATTTCTTGTTGAATAAAAATCAAAGTATTTCGAATGCATGCATTGACTTCTTTTCTTCGGGGAACGAAACGCATAATTCCCGAAGAATTGGAGGTTTTTAAGAGACATCTTAAAGCGGATTTTCAAAAGTCATTTCTCACGAACGCTTCTCACACGCACGTTGCTACACCGACACCCGTTGGTTATTCGGTAGCCCCGCAACGAGACTCGATCAGGCCCGGGTTGTTTTTAGCAAACTGGTTTTTCTACCCGGGGCTTACAATTACCGGCTTCCTTTTTTGTGCTGCTCCTCGACGAATGTTTGCACCTGTCGCTTAAAAGGCCGCGAACCGTGATCCGCAGGATGGCAGGCTAGATGCGATTCTTCGAATTCTACAACTCGATTAGATCGATCAATACTTTTTATTTCCTAGATTTTCAAATTATCGTATTACTATAGTTTTCGAATTTTTAATTTCTTTCAAATCTTTTTATTCCAAAATATTACATTAAATTATATGTTTAGGTCAAATCAAATTTTAAAAGACTTTGATTACATTGATGTTAAGTTTTAGCATTTTATGTGCGTGCTTTTAAAATATTTAGCATTATTGCTTTCCAAATTTATTGTTCAAGCTTTAATTTCTATCGGCAATAGTTTTGATACTTAAATTATCTCTGTTCGACCACTTGCTTACCACTGCACCATTAACCGACACTACACGACCTGCTGGCAAACAATGCTTGTCCATTTAGAGAACCTTGTACGTAGAACGCGTAAGGATGTATTCACCGTTAGCCTATGGGTACAATAAATAATCTGGAACAGGAAGCGATGCTGGCGATTTGTATATACGTGCACAAAATTACGTTTAAACACTCCTTTGCCTGCTAATATTGTTAAAACTTAAAAGATACTTGAATATATATTTTATATTTAAATATAAAAATATGTTAATGATATTAATTTTATATTTTACTTTGTATGAAGTCTTTTTTATGAAGTCAACAAATTTATTACTGGCTTTTATAAATAAATGAATTGTCATGTTTTTTATTTCTTAAGTAAAAAAAAAAATTGTTTTAAAAGTTCTAAATGCATGTTTCGAGATTTTTTTTATTTTTTGACTTTTTTTTTTAATAAAATCTTAAATTATTGCAATTTTAAAGCAAATATTCCCATTCGGTCGGTTTAGCGAGGAAACTGTGGCCGGAATGTTGGGGAACAGGATCTAGGAAGATCGATATCGATGTGGATCAGTGTGGCAGTGGTGCAGGAAGTCGGTGTGATAGAAGAGGCGGATCATTAAATACGCCATCAACGGACACTTCTCTGACTCTTCTGTACCAATATATCACGTTCAATGCGTGAGGTTTCATTGTGAACGAGACTTTTACGTCGGTTCCCTTTACTCTCGGCGAATCTCCGCGAAACTTCACCGCGTGCGCCAGGATCGATCAATCCTGGACAACGCGCTGTTTATCACCAGTGCAACATTTACGAGCAACGTATCGTTTTCATCTCGGCATTTTTATTATCAGGTTGCGTTGACTATCACTCATGTTCAACTTCAGTAAATCCGAGAGCTGTCGACTGTTGTGCGATTAAACCTTTTTCACGTGAAAACGTGATTACACGTATACATCTCGTGTGTGCATAATTTTAACCTCAAGCACACATTTCTTTCGGTTAAATTCCGATTGTCAAGTTCTCGCCTTTCATGTTTTGTAACTTCAGTGTTTTCGCGTCTTCTTTCGCTGTCGGGCTTCCCGCAAGTCCCAAATTTTTACACTTCTAAATTTGATCTCGATCCCCTTGATCTCTATCCTTGAAATTTTTATATGATTCTTACGTTCTTCTTACATTCTCAAACTTGCAAGCGCGTTCGAGTTGCTAAATCTCTTAAATTAATGAGGAACCAGGTTTCATCATGTTTCTCTGAGAGGAACCCAGATACCGACTATCTGAAAGTCGTGCAACGGGTATTAGAACAAACAGCCGATAATTCGTCGCTAAGTTAAGACTTCGGCTATGCCACTAAAATATACAAGACATCGGACATTCGCGGTGTAATCTTTCCAATTATTCCAGCATTCCTCTTACTTTTACCGATACCTAAGCATGATATTATATTCGCTCGGTGTATTTAATGCTACAGGGGGAAGTGGTGTAAATTCGCAGGCGCATCTCGTATTTCGACCGTGACACGATACGTTGAATATTATCGTTGCTTTATCCTTGAATGCATTGCAGAATCGCAATAATCGTCTCATCTTTCTTACAACCAGAACGTGTAAATTGGCAACAAAATTCTTTGAATTTCACGGATGACTTAAAAACGATATCATTTTTTTCCTGAATGTAATAAAATACATATTATTTATTTAACATTCTTATTTGGCTGTAAAAATACATTTACTTATCTGTCTCATAATACTTATGTAAAAAATACAGAAGCTTCTGAAATATTATAGTTTACGAAGTGTTTTTCGCGCGATATATAGCACTCATATAAGTCGAGATTCGAGAGATTTATTTTTCGTTTATGGTTTTATGAGTTGTAATTTAAGTGTGAGGGATATCTTTTTCCACGGCGGAACTTCTCGCCTTGATGATAGCTAATCGCGTTGCGCCGAACGTTACGAAGATGCCGCGGCTTAAAGGGCACATAAGTACCGCACCTAAGCACGTTCTAATCTACGGAATTATCTGTTTCCGACGTTCCTACGTAGCGTGCATCCCCGATATTCCGATATACCGGGTGCGATCTACCGGCACTTAAAGTGCACGAACCCATTGAGCGCACGTGGTCAATGTCCGCGTTGCGCTCACAGTTTTTCAGCTAGAACGTTCGAGTAGCGGATACCGATCCTCCAATCGCCGTTAAGATACGCCTGAAATCGGCCGAGACCAGACCGATTCACCGTACAAATGTCCTTGCAGATAAGCGCCACGCAAGGCTGGCCGCAATCTGCATTCGCCAACAAGGAAGTGTCCGGTTTTGCCTTTGACAGGTGTCATTTGTTATATTATTTATTTTTGCTACCTGATACACACACACACACACACACACACACACACACACACTTCTTTTTAAAATCTATATCTTTTCAAGGATGATTTAATTTATTATTTCCTTGTTATCATAAATCGAGATTCCATCGTAAGATGGATATGAAATATGGTTTTTTATTTTTTAATTAAAAAATTATTTTTATAAGAAGGTATATTTAAATCCGTTATTGCATATTCCAATATCAGTCGTACGTATAACGTACTCATATTTCTAAATGTATTATTTGACGTAAATGCTTTCATTCACGCTTATTTATGAATGTATTTTAAATGATTTTAGCGAAAAGTCTAACCGGAATTTAATTATTATATTATCACAAAATCTCAAATTTAACATCACAATTATAACAATTGACATTCACATTAATAATTATTGATTAATGAATGAAACATGGTCCTGTAAAAATTTATAGTATTTAAAAAAATTTTTTTCTTGTTATAAGAATAAGGATCGTCGCATTAAAAATAATGACATCGAAGTAAAAGAGGATACTTTCGCTTTAGTTATCGAGAGAATGAAAATCCCACGGCCCCTCAATGCTGACGTCTATGACGTTTATGTTCACGCGAGCGTTTACGTGCTTACAGCCGCTCGTGCCAGTTTAGCGTGTCTACCTTTGGGTCGCGTCTTACGCGTCATGTTAATGACGAATACCGTTCTAATGCGATGGACAGTCTCGAACCACCTCATTAATCGCGTAATAAAAAGACCGGAGGAAAGGAAAGATTGTAGTGAAAATGTGTTGGCAATATCGAAAAGATACACCACGGAAAATTAAGGATAGAAGAAATATTAAAATAAAGTTATTTTCAAAAATGTATAAATTCGTATTTTAAATAACTTTCAAAAACAGGGATTCTAATTTTTTCAAAAATTAATTGGACAACTCAGTTTTTTGGTTATTTATTCGCAAACTTTGATTTCGAATACTGTACTCGTTTTAGTCCGCGCCCTCCTTTTCCGTCCTTCCCGTACGATCTTAGTTATTTCAGATGTGTGGTTGATTTAATGGATCGCATCCTTTTTACTGGCGCGGGATGGTATTTTTTTCTTCCGCGATTTACGGCCGGAATTCGCGAAGCATCCGGTTCTGCGGGATCGTGTAGCACTTAGAGAATTCGGTGACGCTCGTTTCCGAGGCCTAGGTCGTTACCTTACTCCGTGCGTACGGATTTTCCTGGAAAGGTTCGCGCGACGTGTGGTGGTGCAACCGGTGACAGCAACATTAGCGACGTGCAACGTGGCGCCTTAGGCACGCGTCGAGCGACAGATCGAGAGGAAACCGTTGAGAGAAATCCCTTTTTGCAGCATCCCACGGCCGGTCCCCCATGTGCGTGCCTCTGACGCACAGACATGCGGATCGTGATGTCAATTACTAACGAAGACAGTCGGCCGAGCTGACTGTCACAGGCATTGGCCGCGGTGACAGCGGCACGCGCCTTAAGCCACATTCACAAGACCGTAAGAAGCGGCTATAAATCCTCCCCTGGATGCTTGGAACGTTTCTTACCGTCGTTGCCCGCTGATGCCCGCTGGCATCTCCGCGAATCTGGACTTAATTAATCCCGGAGTGCTACTGTGTTTGCACGTAATGGTAATGAATTGTCTTCATTAAGTCTACCTAAGAACTGCTCCGTCGCATCTCACATGTTGCATTGTATATTTAAGAGTATCAACTGAGAAAATTCTGAAGTTTTTACAGATTCGAAGATGTTTAAATATTCCGAAGTTCCGAAAAGTTTTCGAAATTCGAAAGTTTTCAGAATTTGAACGAATTAAACATCTTTAAATATATTAAATAATATATTTTATTAGTTGGATTGTGTTTTTTTTTTCTATTGGGGAGATATTGAGAACGTTCGGTGACTTTCTAGAGATTTTTAGATGCCTACAGGCTAATGTCGATTGCATTTTATTTTCTATCGATTTACAAGCGCGCTTTAGCTCGATAAGCCATACTATCTTAGGCGGATGATGATTTTTTATTTATTGTATTCTCATTTTATGGTATAGTACGATACCTTCTACCTTCTATGGTATCTGGTAGACCTTTGGCATGGCCAACGAGATAAATAATGCAAATACATTCTTAGGTTCTATTTGCATTCAAGAAGGACGCTTCCTGACAGACGACAAAATGATTTATCTCGATTTTAATCCGCTAAATTAAATCTTGATCCAACGCACGATTCTTTTCGTATGGACATGCGTATATCCTGAAAGTATCACGAGATAAGAAGTAAAGTTTTAATCTTTTCGAGATCCGGAGAGTTGAGAAATTTCAACTACGAGGCGTCTCTTACGAATCAAGCTTTAAAAATCCGAAATGAGATTGTCGATTATTATTAATTGAAGTTTCGCAAGGTTGAAATTTCAAAAATCCGACCTTCCAGACGTCATTCCAGATTTTTCGGGACGCGAAGCAGCTGAGTTGTAGTAATGATCGTTTTCCTGCGAGCGAGTCGATTGCCCTCCGTTCGGCTCGGGTTTCATAGAATTTCCGCTTGGCTTCCGAGAGAAAGAGAGAGAGAGAGAGAGAGAGAGAGAGAGAGAGAGAGAGAGAGAGAGAGAGAGAGAGAGAGAGAGAGAGAGAGAGAGAGAGAGAGAGAGAGAGAGAGAGAGAGAGAGAGAGAGAGAGAGAGAGAGAGAAGAAAGGCTCTCATAGCAATATCGATCACGAGGATCGCGGTAGGTGTTCCACAACGCGGGTATAATAATAACCGGGCTTTAACAAGGGCACAGGAGTTCAGGTAGGCGCTCTCCAGCGGAATCGGCGACGTAGGTAGGAAGTCGAGCAACAAATGGGTAGGTGGCTGCTGACTAGCTCTCGGCTGGCTCTCGACCTCGTCGACCGCCACGATTAATACTTCCATCGTGCATTGTTCCTCGTCACGTAAATCTCCGAGTCGGCCGAGATAAGCCACCACCACGGAAACCATTTATAAGGCCGATTTATATCATTACCAACGGCTCCGCGGTTGCTCCGCAAATATTCTCGCGTCAGCTGATCGTCTTACCGTTTCCTCTTCTCATAATCGCCTGGATAATGCCGTTGGTTGGCTATCGACCGAAACGATGGGAATAGTTAGAGCTGTCTTTATGATTTTCTTACGATTCAGCTTCTTACGATTCAGTTGTCGAGATTTATCGTGTCAGGGTAAATGTATCATTGTGCAATAATTAATTCTGAACAATTTACTACACTCTGTACACTTGTATAAATTCTTGACAGCATGTGTCAACAATCATGCGGTTTATTATTATTTTCTTTTATATGTGCAAGACGTTGAGAATGAAGAGATAAATAAAAACAATTTTGGTAATATTAATTTTTCTCAGCTATGAAAAAATATAATTATAAAGGTTAGGGATATTGACCTGTACTTTACCCTTTCCTTCTTACATCCTTTTTTCTTTTTTTATTTCTGACCGATTAATTTCATTTCGATCTGTCGATAGAGAAGGGAAAGTTGATTAACAACGACCCTGCTTGCCAACTGACGTTAGTCCGACTGTGCGACCGATCGTACGTTGCATTTTTATAATCTACATACGATTATTCAGTCTATAATTTCGATATATGGGTCAATGTCTCGGGCCGCAATAAAGTATCAATCGTACTTCATCTCCCCCCCCCCCAATCGCGCGCGCGGACGTTCCACTTTTGGTAGATTAATTTTTTCCTCCCACCGACCTCTCCCCCTCTCCCTCTCTGCGTCTTTCTCTTCCATCCTCTCTCACTTATCTCGTTTTGTTTTGTTGTCATTTTCGCGCGTCTCATTTCTTACAATCTACATATGGTTTTGCGGGTCAATGGTGCGCGCGCGTACCGCAATAAAGTATCAATCATACCGCCTCATCTCTCGGACCGGCCGGCCAACTCGCTCCGCTCCGGGATGGGATGCTGCGCGCTGCGTGGCGCCCAGGTGTGTTCCGCCTCGCGAATATGAAGAGTGCCGGCAGCCTGGTGACACACTTCCCCAATTCTCGCATTGTTCTTCATCCGCGTGCACGTACGAAATAAATCTCTGTGCGGCGGGGAAGATGGGAACCGAGCGAGGGAGGAAGAAAAAGGGGGCTGACTGGGCCCCCTGGCCTCGTGACCGGCTCGTAATTGCGATTGCTTTTCGTGGGAGGGCCGGTAAATAATTGATAATTAAGCGCGCGCCCCCGGCGAAGAAGCCTGGGAGTTGGGGGAAAAGTGGAGGGGAGAGACGTCCGGGGAACGAAAGACCGAATGTAACGATGATGCTGTTTGGGATTCGTACCGGATGCGATTGGTCGGCATTCTTGCTTTCATATCGCCCTTGTGTATTATATTTCGAATCTTCTTTCTACTGCAATTCTCTTCGGACAGCGAATTATATCAGAAAAATATGAGAATAATCATATATATTTAATTTCGTCGTCGCTCGATTAAGTTTAATCTTAATTTAAGTGAGACTTCTTTGGAAATAAACGGAGAAGAGGAGATGACGTCGTTGTGACGTTTTTAATTAATGTAAATATAATCTAAATTAGAACGAGATATAAATCATCGAATTCTCTTCTGGAATGCGCATGTCTTAATTTAATACGTATATATTTCCATCTTCCACCGCGTGTCGCATTAATTCGTGTTTCTATCGGAAATTTCTAAAAATGTTTCCACAAGTCGTTGCACCGACGGTATGCCGACGCACGGCAATCAGTCTTCGTCTTGATGACGAAGTTTCAGTTTCGGCATTGAAATTCCATTGTCGGCGTGGGCTTATCTTATTAATTCCTCGATGTGTGCACATGTGCGCAAATAAACCGCGCGAACGTCAATATGCGCCCGCGTGTCTTGCCAAAGTGGCAAGTAGCTTTCCTTCTTTCTTCAGAGAATAACGGTTTGGAAATATTGGGAAAAAAAAAAAAGAGATGAGATACGGGCTACTTTATAATGTTTTACAGATTCGTTCTTACGAATAATGCGCATCCACACATTGGATTATGCAACAAAATTAATAATATTTTTCTGCGCGTAACACAAGAGCGGTCTGGAGTAGTTGAATAATATATTCAATTATACCAGGCAATTAATATCAAATACCAATGTTTTCTTGTTTGCAACTTGTCGTTTATAACCGATACCGATACTCGTGGGCTCGATCTTTCCCATGTACGCCGATCGTAGCGCGATTCAGTGTTACAACGATAATTCAGTTTATTGCCTTGACTTCACTTCTCCTCCCTCCAGTCGGGACGGCCGCCGCTCGTTACACCAGGCGTAAGTCAGCAGTTGCTTTCTTCTTCTTCGTTTCTTTCTCTCCTTTCTTCTCTAGAGGGAGAGGGAGGGGGGAGAGTGAACCCGGTAGGAACTCTCTCGTTGTAAAACTACGAGTAATAACACTGTAATTCATTGTCAGTGGCTAGGCAATAATGCGACGTCCCGCGGCGTTGGGTTGGTCGATGTCGCTTTCGTGGAAACGTGCATTGTCGCATAGAGGAAAGGTCTCGGGAATCGCAGATTCGCATTCATAGTTTCGCTCTTCAGGTTTAATATACATTTAGAAAAGAGAAACTGAAGAATTGCAAGTAATATAAGTAAAATTACTTGGAATGTAAATTGGATAAAATCCAAATGAATCATTGATTACTATACATTAATAAATTTACTTCGTAATTATTTTGTATGCAATAAAGTTCCAAAAGCAATCTCTCTTAATACATAATTTTCTTAAAAATAATACTATAAGCGTATACTTTTTTTATAACATATATTATTATATAATATATACGGATATATATAGCGTAGTAATATAAGAAAAAATACATAAAGAACTGGCCTCAGCGGTTGATTCTCTTCTTGTTTAGCGAAAATGCTAAAATACCCGCTCATATTACGTAAAATACAAACAGGGTATTCCACGCTGTAGGTAGGATATTCTTTTAATATACCAGAGTGCCAGTGTGCATGAGTCATAATGCTGGAATTCAAGGTTTCGGATACCTGGGTATCCATTGATCTTGCAGAATGCTATTTATGCAGAATACGCGTTCTTCTAATCGGGGAGCATTATTAGCCGACAATATCGGCGCTATATGTAAAGGCGAATAGCCAGGGGATCGTTATCTGCGCCATGAACACGAAGAAACATAACTTCGTCGTCGGAGCGATCGTTGCTTATCCGGTGGGATCGCGTGGGTGTTAAAGCGCGCGGTTCTCGCCCACTTGAATCGATTCCAAATGGACAGCACGATCGTTTCGTCCTATTGGGTGTCCTGTTAACTGTCGCATTGTTAAGGAGGACCGTCTCGAAAATTATAGTTTACTAATACACTTTTCATTTCTTGTCAAACAAAAATCTCAAAATATTTGCCAAATTTTACATTTTGGAAAATTATTAATACTTAGATAATTGATTAATATTAAATTTTATAAATATTTTTCTTTGTTCGGAAAACTATATTTATAAATACATCAGAGTTTTAGATTGCTCATTACTATAATAAATATGTTGGTTTAATTTAATTAATTAATGTATTTTAATATCTATATTATACATTAAATATAATTAAATATTATGTGTTAAAAAATATATCTTTTAATTAATTCGGGACGATATTTTATATATATATATATATAGAGTACATAATGTAATTGATATATCTTTCTTTAATCAAATTTATACTTCGAATGTTTTACATGCTTTAACCCAATTTTATCTCAACTCTGTTTTAAATTCGGTCAAAATTAAATTAAACACAAAGGTGTTTTTACAGAAAAAAAATTATAAATGCAGATTGGATCGTCCTATCCACTTGCTTATTTGTCACATTCAACCGTGAGAGGACACGATGTCAGTGAATAATTGCGGCTCATTTTCACGAAATTACGCGGCACGGCGCAAAGTGCATTAAGTGCGTTGCTTAATCAAGAGGCGTTCTGCATTATTTCATAACTGGACGAATCACGTCGGCGGCGCGTTGTGCAACCCGCCGCCACCGCGCCACGCCGATGCATTCACGCGACACGCGCGAACGCAATTCCGGCATCGCGTTCAATTGCCTTGAATACAATCGATCAATAAATATTTATGAGCGGCTCGAGAGCATGTCTCGCGACGCGACAGATGCACGCCTGCCGACGTTTTACGTCGATGACGTCTGTTAGAGGCTACGGACTGGACGGATGTATATCCTCGTTTGAGATACCAAACAATTTATATCTCTTGAGCTCCCAAAATGCGTCAGAGACGTTGAAATAACAAGGATTTAAAGAATTAAATAAAGTATAAATATTTTATCTTTGTAATATATAAACTTTGCAATATCTTTTTTGATACAGCAATCCTCTGATTGGATTATGTTAAAATCGTTATTTAAAAAAACGCGCTATTATAATCTTAATATTTTATCTCGTTAAAGTTTTAAAAAATATTCAAAGTTCTCTTCGCAACACATTGATGCTGCTCCGCAGTTTGAAGACATTTAATTTATATATTTATTACAGATTTAACATTTGAGATTCATAAATTTTACTTTGTAAATTTGAGCCCAATTCTTGTTCAGTTGACCATAATGTAATTTTTATGCAACGCAGTCATACTTTGAAGCTTTTTTGGAGGTATCGATAATATTTTTAAAATGTTATAACATTACGTTGCATGGGGGGAACGTACTGGCCGTTGCCGGAGTTCCTGCGGTGCTTATTTACGAGCACGTTACACGCAATGTTAATTCGACAGATTTGCCCGTAAATAACACCGATATACGCACATGGATCAGGTATATATTTACCTCGGTCTATAAAATTCATTCCCGCAGTTTAGATGATAGCTGAAATTTATGAACGCAAGCCAAGAGAGGAATTAAACGCGACTAATTTTCAGCGCATTCATCCGACACACGATATTTTTTCACAGATAATCTTTATATACGTAAAAACGCGTTTCCAAGAGAATAATCATAGGATGCTTTCCATTTAGTAACACAAGTCGACACAAGTATCGTTCTATCTTTCTTGGCTTTCATTGATTAACAAGGACAAAATGATACTGATGATATCCCGTATAGACGTGAAAGCTTCAAGTAAGACTTAAGAGAGAGATCTATTTAAACTTTTAATTTTAACAGTAATGTCCCATTGAATCCTTCGATCTTTCCTCAGAGCACGGGAGGATTTAGAAGATCTAAGATTTCTATTTTAGCCGATAGTATCTAGAGAGATAGAGTGTCTTGCACTCAAGCGCAAGCCGGGATGTCGGCAGATACGAATAGAGATAGACGTCAAATTAAATCCGATTCTCGATTCTTGACTGTCATAGTCACGTGTCATAGTCATAGTCACTGATCAGTCACGTGCTTCCATCGATTGTTTCAGGAGAATGGCTGCCTGTACTCGCATATACGGTGGGGCGAGGCCTTCGTCGTGGTCTACAGCGTGACATGTAAGCGGAGCTTTCAGGAAGCCCGCGGACTTCTCAAGCAACTCGCGGATCTACGCCTGCCATCCTACTTCACCGCCCTCCTGCTCGGTAACAAGAGAGACCTGGATCATGCGCGGTAAGCGTAAATCACACATTGTTACAAAATATGATTAACGGTTCCGCGTAAAGGGCGGTCCCGTGTGTGTAGCTCGTGTGTAACGTCCGATGACGATCTCCCGACTGATATACGGCCGAATAAACCGCACACGGGCGCATCGTAAAAACGATAGACGTTAATAAATCAACAGTGATTTTTCGCCTTTTCGTCGGTGAGAGAAATCCTTCCGGTTTATCTCGGTTATTCTCGTTTATCGCGCTATTTATGCTGATTATAATTAATTCTGAATTATAATTAATTGACATTGCCGGAGGGAACTGGCATACTCTGATATTACATTACTATAGTTACAGTTTTCCGTCCGCTGTTGAGTAATTGTTAATAAGTTACATGACCATAATACGACCGTAATGCAGCTGAATAAATTTCCCATACCAATGAAAGAAAAAGAAAAATGACGCTTGTGCGTTCGTAAGTAATGTCATGCTTACACGGCCCATTTTTATCTGTGGCCTCGCAAGTCTGGCACACTTTGTCGATTGTCGTTTTAAGGGGTTTTCACACGATCATTATTTTCATTAATGTCCGAAATATCTGTCTCATTGACGGTAACCTTTTTTTCTTTTTTTAGAATTTTAATATTATGTTTCACGACAGAAATATCGAGTATCGAATGTATCGGAGGGCGAGAGCAGCGCTCTGCTCTAGCCGCCCGATTTTCCCCTGAGGAGAGAAATTGTACTCCTCGGTTTTTGAATTTGTCATGCGGATTAAGATCGTGAAACTCGCTCGTGCTTTATGTAGCGCCGAGCACGCGTCTACGATGCCGAATCTCCCATTCTCCGGATTGAAATTTATCGAGCCGTGGAGCTCATTCGACCGTCCCGATACGGATCGTATGAGGGCCGCTTTAAATGGCTCGCTCGGCGGCGCAAGAATTACAATATCATTTCGCGTCGCGCGATCTCAGATCTCGTCGACGCAGCTTCGTGTATCGCCCTCGGCGAATCGTCGATTATTCGATCGCTCCTCTTTTTCTCCCAACGTCACGTTTTATCCCCGCCGATCGCACACGCGCGCGCGCGTAGCGTACGTATTCCCCGGCATCTATTAATCCTGCAGTTCACTTTCCACCTGCGAGTAACAGGATCCTCGTCGACCGCTTCCTAGACGGGGTGAGACATCGCGTGCGCCACGCAATTCCCGTTTTTCTGGGCGACCATCCCGATACCGCGTCGCTTATCTCATTGTTCTCAGCACAACTTTCTGTCTCTCTTGCACTTATTCTTACTCTCATTGAGATTACCTTAATCTCTCACGAGCAAGAAAAATGAGAAACTTGGATGCTTTATCTCTAGAAATTTCTAAAGATGCGTTGGAACAGATTTATAACTGAATTATATAAAATCCTTACGTCTCGAACGTTCATGAATAATTTAAACGTACAGGCTGGTTCCGTAAGTCGAGGTCATTCGGGAGATGAATGGGAACCCGAAAACAAGAAAGAAAGTTACGATACGAACGGAGATTAAAAAAAATGCATTGTTTTCGAATTATCGCCATTTTTACGTTGAAATTTGAAATTGCTTTACATTCGAACTCTTTTATTAACATTGAAAGAAAAGATGGTCTTTGTGAGTTTTATAATATAATTAAGTCAAATAAACGTTATGGGCTGCTTTAGCACTACTCGGAATGCACAATTGTGGAGTCTGCCAAGAAATTTAAACGGTGCCCATGTGATGCGTCCTATGTGCTAAAGCAACTCGCAACTTTTATGTTTAATTATAATGGGCAATAATAAGGCTAATGAGAAATCAGCACTGTAAACGGTACACAAACTATATGTTTAATTTAAACTATGTTTAATTTAAATAGTTTATTAATAAAAGTTTCCAAATGACTTTCGATTCGAATTTGAGTAATCTTCAGTACAAAAATATTTTTTATTTAACTTTATTAATTATGTTATAAAACTCATAAAAACCATCTCTTTTTTCAATTTTGACAAAAAAATTTGGAAGCAAAGTAATTTGAAATTTCAATATAAAAATGGCGACAACTCGGAAACATCACATTTCCAGATCTACATTCATACCAACTCTTCTTCGTCTTGTTTTTGGCCTCCCCAATCACCCTCCGACTGATCTCCACTTTTGAAATTCATTGAAATTCATTTTGAAATTCATTTGAACTGATTCTGTATTTTCTAGACTGTTCTGGTAGATGTTGTTAATTTATTATATATGTCTCATATATTTTCCACTCGCGAACTACCGGAATTACTGGAAACTTCTTGTACAACGTTTTTGTTCGGGGAGGAGCTTTTTGCGGTCCGTGTGAGTTTTTTTGCCGGCACGACGCGTGTTTTCGTAAAAACCAGTTCAATGAACCGAGAACGTTCGATCGGCCATACGATGATGGAGTAAGTTAATCGGCCGACTGGTACGTCAACTCCGGTGAGCGACTCATCCAAGTCGGTCAGGCGACTTGGACAGGTAAACAGATCTGGCGTGGCGAAATATCGCGTGAACGGTTTCTAGACGAGAGACGAACGACTCGACCACTACCGGGTGCCTCTCGAATTGTCGGTATCCGATATCGACACTGCGGTTTGCTCTAGATGCCACGTGTCGCGTTTCACGCCGAGAATACGGCGGTTCGGCACACAAATATGCGAATGAGCGAATGTCACATCAATAAGTTTATTGGTCGTAGAAAACATTAAGGTGGGCACGAAGACGTTAAGATCTATAAATTTCCTTTTATATCGTATTCTTAGAGAAATTTTATACAAGTCTCTTAAGAGTTGACATCTTAATTTAGAATCTCCGAAGATGTGTTAAGAATTCGGAAATTTTTAAATTTCTACTAATAAATTTTGTGAGAGACGTGTTTATTTTTAATTTCTTTAATTTATTATAAGGAAGATATCGGTTTCTTCACGGTGGGTCCAATTTAGCAAAATAATCATGCTATCAGTCGGAATTCGCGATGAGATTCGCTTTTACAAAACAACATAATTTCTTCGACGCACAACGTGATTTACCATATCGCGTTAAATGAACGTCGTAGGAAAAGTGTAGTTTATTAAACAAGAAACGCGCGATGCAAATAGATGTGGTTTGCATGCGGTTTCTTGCTAATACATCTTGTCGCATTTTATGCAACCAATCGCTCAAAGTCGCATCATCGACGTTGCGTGATTTGGATGAGAGAAAGCTAGGAAATACAAGTACACGTTTATCGTTTTTACCTCTACTTGGTTAAAAAATGCTAACTTATTAATCTTGCTGGATCGGCTTCTTGCATGTTCATTGTAAGTAAATTAAAAACAGAATAATAATAATAGAAATGTATGCGAATAAATATTCAAATTTGTCGAGACACACTTGAATTTACCGTGCCGATGATTCATAAACCGATTTATTTTTTAATTCGTAAAATTAATATAGTATTTTATATAGAACCGTTAAATATTAAACATTAATCAAGTATCGAGTATATAATTTTATTTAAAATAAAATTTCAAATAATTAAAAAAAATTTTAAATAATAAGAATTTTTCAAGGAGATCTATTTTTTGCTTATAATATAGGCTGACAGAAATAATTTTTATCTTGATCTTTTTGATCGCTAATGAATCGTCTTCATTATCGCTCGTTACGTTGCTCACGCTACAAAGATCGTGCTTCGATCGTTGTAATCGCGGGAGAAATACGTAGGTGAACAGGACCTTACTTGGTATCCCTTCTTCATCGGAGAGGAATTTCCCGCGCGATTCCCGCCGGAATGCGGATCGTCGTTAACGAAGGCACGTTCCTTTTCTCGCCTTACGAGCCACCTTCTCGTCCAAACGCCGCCTTTATGGGGCTTTTGCATACTTGGAGAAATCTCACCAATGATCTAGTAACGACTGCGATGCTGCAATTACATACACCCGATGCTACTATAGGACGTCTTGAAAAAATATATGTTGTCCATGTTGGATCTCCATTCACGTAGGAATTCAAAGTCGTTCGTGCTTTATCTCTTTCAAGTTAAAAAATTGTTCCAAGACTGACGTCTAATTATTGATATTAAATCTAGCAATTAAGGTTCGACTCGAAACTAATTTATTCCACGAGATCCCCGAGGACTCAAAGCAATTTGAAATATTTATTACAAAAGTTAGCACAAAAAAAATGTGAACTAGAACGACTTCATAAATTTCATAATTTTAAATGGAATATATTTCTAACATTCTGAATATATGTAATACATTGATAAAAGAGGAATAGATCGAAACAGGCACAATAGAATTCGATGACAAGCACACTCTCGGCATTTCAGCCTTTCAACCTCGGAGTCAACCTTTAGAGGATGACGAGGCGGAGGTCGAGCGAGTTTTACAGGGCGCGATTACGAGCATGATCGAGGATAAAGTGCATTTTGCTAGGAATTTTGCGGAGATGCAACAAAGGGGAAAACGACGGGGTGTCTCGATAGCCACGGGCGAATACCAAAAATGTCACACAAATAAAATGTCACAGACCCTGACGGTGTTGCAAACGAGCGATTGGCCGTCGATGCGCGACGGCGATTGCGATGCTGGCGGGAAAAGAGCAATTCGATTTACGTAACTGGCATTTTGATGGACTGGCATGTAAGAGATATACGCTCTTCGTAACTGTCACGATTATCGTCGAGAAATTTAATTAAACTGGAATTATTCGAGAGATCCATCGATCCCCGCGTCATAAATTACAACGTGCCTCTCTTTGCGTGTCGCAGGGAAATGATCAATTTTAAATTAATTTCATCGGGCGTGACGTTCTTTGTACGAGAAATCACGAAATAAAATTTGGCCCGTCTACAGAGACTTGTATATTTGTTGTAAAAATTGTAAAACTTTATAATCTAAGAGATTAATTATTTTTTAATTTTAATTTAAAATTACAAAATGCCACATTACTAAAGTCTTAATTTCAAAATTTCGGAATTTACAAGAATTAAAAATATTAATGATTTATTTTTCTGCAAAATAAACAATTTGTTAGAGCAAAGTTGTTTGCGTAGTAATTTAAAAATTGTTTAGCTTTAAAAAGCTTGAAAATTTTAATATTTAAAGCCGTCAAAGTTTTAAAATGTAAAGTGGAAGTTTGAAATATTTAATTTTCGAAATAATTTAATTTCTTTAAGAAATAACAGTTTAAAGGAAATATATAATTTTAAATAATTATTTAAGGGACAAATTTTCGAACTACTGAACAAGACGGGCGAAAATCAAATTCGAGGAAGATCGATCCGTGAGACGAGAGAATCATATCGTGCCTCTTCTATCCGGTAGCCGCGCTCGTCGTCTTTAATGGAGTTCATAAAGATTAGAGCGAGCAGTCCGCTGCAGGGCTGATGAAACCACTCTCCCGAGAACGAGTTTACGCCGGTTTAGATACATCCAGAGAGTCGTCGCGTCGTTCAGTCGTGAATATTGCGCATCGATAACGCTTATCTCGAAATATCACGGCCGACAATTCCTCGCAGCGAGGCGTTGGCGCGACAAGACGAACTGGTTCGGGAAGAGCCACTTCCGTTTCGAAGAAACGCATCGAGAAATCGGTTTCTCGGTTTCTCAGGCTCTCTGTAAGCTTTTATCTTTGGATCTTTTTTCATTATTTCAATTTTGTATTTCAAATAGTTTGGAATGTGGACTTTCCCTTTTCTCCTGAAATTTCAGACGTTATTCAAATCTCAAGTCTTGCTTGAAGGCGTTTCTATTATTATTATAAAATTTCAAATTCTTTCGATTTGCAAGTATATAAAAAAATTTGATCATAGCTTCATCTTTCGCAAATTTTCTTTTGTTTTTTATATATATATATATATATATATATATATCCGTACTCTTGTAGTCTATTATCTGATTGAGCGTATTGACGCGTTCCTCGTCTTAGAATACACATCGTAAACATGTCGTCCGTCTACCATGAATTGAGAAAGAGCGCGGGAACGACAGAAACCAACACCCGCTGCTCGTAAATAACGGCGGATCGCATCTCGTATAAAATATAAAAGGGAACAGGGGGAGATATTAACGGCCGCAAGCGTGGCACGTCGGCTTGTGCACGATCGCGTCTAATCGCTCGCCCTCCCACGTGCCCTTCGTGCCTCTCCTCGCGCATCCCGTGAGGATCATGTGTTCCTGCGAATTTAATTGTCTCCATAAATATCGGAGCCCCTCTGCCCCACACGCAGAGCCACGCTTTCCGTGGCTGGAAATACCGCCCCTCCCCTCCGCCCTCCTATCTTCGCTCCACGTGTCTGGAGATTCCGAACTCTTTGTTCACGTTCTTCTTTTGTACTGATTAAAATGCATAAGGCATCCCGTGATCGGTATATCGATCGAGTCATTCGAAAATCGATTCAAAAGATCGATTCAATATTATATAAAAAAAATACATAAATCAACTTGATACTTTTATATTTTTAAGTACTAATTTTTAAGTGTTTTATTTTAAATTTGCTAAGCTCTCGCGTGTAATTTGAGTTTCTAAATCTTTATTTGTGAAATTAAATAATCTCACGAACACTTTTGGAAGCTAGCTCCGTTCTCCAACTTGGTAGCGGAATAATATCCCATATATTATAATAAATGTGACACGTAGCACGCATTATGAATGTACAGAAATACACAAGAGCCAACAAACCTCTTATTAACCCTAACATCATAAATATCCTGTGGCGCCTGGCGGCTTCATCCTGGCGAAATTCCAGTGATGATTCTCCGCTTCCTCTCATAAATGTACGGACTTTACGGTCTCCGTTCAATCACCTCTCTCCACGCGTCTGGTGTTTGCCAAACTCATAGCATCCGTCGTCGGTCCAATACATTCTGCCGTACATTTTCCAGCCTTGGACGATTCCATTGCACTTGGGAAAGCGCAATATCCGCCAGCGGCATAAATCTGCGTACGCCCGCAACATCCGGTCTGCGTTTCCGCCGCTCTCGATCGATGTTTCAACAGATGATTCGAGTGTTCCGCGACATAAGCCACTCTCTGTGAATCACACGAAATGACGATCCTCTCAATTGACGAGCGTGTCCCGAGTCTCCAATTATAAAGCGAGTTATAAAGCAGGGAAGCTATAAATCCAAAAGTTTTACGATTTCGAGGCTATAAAGCTAAAAGATGTACGGATTGTCGTTATTTGTGAGAATTAAAGTTCCAAACCTATCCCAAAGTGAAAATTCGCAAATCTTGGGACTCCAACTTATGCAGTTTCGCAGATATCGCAATTTTTAATATTTTTAGTAATAATAATAACTCTCTTGTGCCAAAGTCAAATCTGTTGTGCTTAATATAAAAAACAATTTTGAAAGAGTTGGGATTTAAATTCAGGATTTTCTCTATATGTGACACTTTACTACTGATGAGTTACACGCGACATTTATCGGATGAAATCAAATTATATTTTTAATATCTTGAATTCTTTCTAATAAATCTCGAAGGTAGGCATTCACCAAAGAGATCGTTAAAAAAAGATTGGATAAACATTTCTGTTGCAGAGAGGTGTGCGTGGATGAAGGCCAACAGCTGTCGCTGGCGCACGGATGTCAGTTTTACGAGGTGAGCGCTGCGGAGAGTCCCGCGGGAGCGGCATTGGCTTTCCAGGCGCTCCTACGGGAAGCGAGATCGGTCCAGCTTCTACGAGCATTGCCAATTCGCAGGAAGCTGGGGGTACACTCGGTCTCGAGGGTTCTCGGGACGATCTTTGGCAAAAACACTACAAAGGATCGTAAAAAGAGGCCATCATTGAGTATATGACGCCTTCTATGTGCCCTCCTCCTCGGAGGACGAGATGAGCCAGGCAGAAGAACGGACATCGTCGTCCTCAGCAGCAACGTCTATTCCAATCGCTGACGAGATCCTCGGCAAGGACGTAGAATCTCTCTTGTGCCTTTCTGAACTTTAAGGAAAGATCACCATCGCCAAGATCGAATCCACGATCGTACTCGATCTTGGAAACGTCCTTTGACGAGAGGATCATTTTTTTCCTTCAAGAGTTTTGAGGAAAAATGCGTATTCGCTAATGGCAATAAGTTTCCGAGGTCCTGAAACATTTTTGAGACCTAAGATTCCGAGGACGTAAGACTGATTTTCTGGCTTCAAGGAATTCAGCGGATTTAAGGAAATCTAAGATATAAAGTATTTGGAGGCTCTTTTCAACATCTAGCAGCCGAAAGATTCGGACTCCGAGAAGATCTCACTCATGGAGGGCGACATTTGAATGAAACTGTTTTTCGTGCCGAGATAGGATGTTTACGTGGTGTTCACGTGGTGTGATTCTGCTTTCAATGGTGGAAAAGAAGCGTGCCGAACTTAGAATCCAGAGAGTGTATTCGTGACACGCATGACGTAAAGATAGTTTTTTTTTTTAAATATTGCGATGATATTTTATAGTGATTACAAGTGACTGGCAAGTTGTTCCTGAACGACGTAGTCCTTAGAATGATTTATCGAGAAGGATCTTACGATTGCGAAGTGTCCCGCAATCGGATCCGCGAGTGCAAATTTTATAATTTGGAATACGCACAAAAACTCGCACAATTTCTCGGTGTTTAAGTTATTACATTATTAACTCTAAACAGTATATAACTTTTTTCATATTATTTTTTTTGCGATATTTACAAATCTTCTAAAGTCTTCGAAAGATTTCTTTTATTTGTAATTTTTACATTTCCATGTATTTCCCACATTTTTCTTTTTCTTTTGTTAATTATAAAATTATTAAAATTAAATATTTTTCTTGTTTCGGAAGAGTGAAATATTTTATACTGTTTAGGGTTTCTTTTTTTTTTTTTTTGATCCTGAAGGAAAAAAACCCGTGAGTCTTTCAAATTTCGATATTTCCACCAAGTGGTGGGAAAAGATCGCGATTCGATTCGATTTTCTGCCTATCGCCTCACTTGTTTCTGGAAGGTGTTCGCAAGGTGCTTTCGTTGAAACTTTAGCACCTTCATCGCCAGGCGTGATTGATTCGATGACTTTAATGTTCCTAAAGAAAGTAGCCTAAGTGTAAATAACGCGCACGTTCACTTGTACTCTGCGGAGAGTGTCGGAGACTTGAGTAATTGTTAAGATATGCATACGAGAGAGAGAGAGAGAAGAAATAACGAGTGCGGATGTTAGAATGTCTTACAATTTATTAACGTCATCATACGATTTGTTTATTTCATATAATGGTCAAGAATATGACGGTCGCAATAAAAGAATACGAAACAATATAGATTTGAATCTTAGTTGACGATTTCTCAATTTGTCATTTTATCGCAATTTGCATTTGGCGTGATCGCAGATCGGAATAAACGATAGGAAACGGCTGTTAAGCAAGTGGGTTAAAAAAAGACGTGAACGATCGTTTGTGTGAATGGCTGTCGTGTCGCGTTTGTCAGACCGATGACAGACCGATTATCGTCTACTCTATCTTAGAAAGCGTTGGCCTTTTTGCTAAGCTCTTCAATCGCGCGCGATGTTTTGTAAATCGTCTTCCTTTTTCTACGACAAGCATAGAGACGACGATCGACTTTTGAGGTTCGCATAGTTCATAAACACTTTCAGAGTGCCTTCCGGGCGATGTAAGGACCGTTACGCGATGCTTTTTTTTTGCCAGCAGCTGACGTGCTTTTTGATGAGAGTGTTAACGAAGAAAAGAAGCAGCTCTATTTACATTACGTTTAAGAAAACGGATAGTTAACGAGCAGTAAATTGCACGATCCCCTTTTAACGTGTCAGCGTGTTTCTAGCAGAAAAAAAAAAATCGTAAAACACGGGCTTTCAAAGCTGGCTTCCTTAGACGAGGAACGGCTCGGTGGAACCAGTGTCTCTCTTTTTCATGATACATTCCACTTGAAATTAGCGTCTCTATAAAAAAATGTGTGTTGTGTATATGCGTGTGAGTGAGAGAGTGCGTAATTCGATTCCAGGCAGATGTCGATCGCTGTATTCGAAGTGCTAGTCACTTGTTATCGAGAGAAGATAATAATAAAGGAGCGTGTTTTGTTAAACCCCCCATCAAGTTAAACCCCATTATATTCTACCTTGCTTCCCATCCAGGTGAATCGTCATCGAGGGTAGGTCACTTCATCATTAATGAATATTTTTTATTATTGCAAATACAGTTGTATCTTGTAAACGGTATCGTTTTTTATATTTATGTAAATTGCATATGAGATTTATGAGTTTTAAAAATTTCTTAATATTTTTTAGTATATTCGAAATTCATGGACGTTGGCTAGATATGAAATTAACTTGTTGTCATATTCGTATTGTTTTTCTGTGAGCCAACTGCGAAGCCTCGAGAGACGTCACGGTCATAGATTTCGTGAAAAGTCGGTCGGGCATCTATCTCGCGAGCGAATTTAGCGAACTTCGTTCGTTAAGTTAACTCGCTGTCGGCCCAATAACTAGCGATTCGGGCCAAGGTTTCGGGTGGAGCACGTGTATGCATGTGTGCGTTTGCCCGTCTTTCTCGGATACGATACAGAAATAAAATACGGCTCCCCCCGGAGTCCTCGATGTATGCATTCCCTTGGAATGACGGCACGATCGCTCGCGCCTCGACGGAAAAATGCAAAAAGAAAGGGCGATTCAACGGAAATGAGAGGTCGAATATCCTGCGAGAAATGAGAGTTTTAAATTTTCGATGATAAAAATCTTGCTAAAAGGGAGGTTTCCTAATGACCGCAATATTACAAGCTAAATCGTAATCATTATAGAACAGTGGTAATAATCATAATAATAAAACAAAATGTATTAATTACTTGAGAATTTAATGTTTTAAAAATATTTTAAAAATTTTATAAAAATATTTATAGTATGAAAGATATGATAAGAAAAAAACAATACATTTTTACAGTTTGTATACTTTAAAAGAATAACCTATAAAATTGAAGTCTAAATATTATTTTTAAGAATTTAATTCTCTAACATATTTTTAAAGGTCTATAAAAAATCTACTAACATTAAATTACGAACGTGTATAGAAAATATAAATAAAAGTAAATTTTAGATAGTTTACATATTTTCAGAAAGATAAAAATAAAGTTAAAAATATTTTTCTTTTTTTAAAATAATATATAAAATAATATATGTTTAATTAATTTTTCAAAATTTCAAGTTCGCTTAATCTTTTATTTACTGTATCCATTTGGTATTCGAATTAAGAATTCGAAATTAACTTTTGAACTGTACATTATAGATGAGAGTGTCGCGCGAAGTGGCGCTACGAAGTGACCAGGTACAAGGATTGAAAATCGGTTTAATATTTCCAAGTCGCAAGTTGTCTAAGTCTAAGCGTTAGAGAATTTCCTGTGAGCAGCACCTCTCATATTACATCGCTTCCTTTACGTTCGACCTCCCGAACGTTCCCACCTCCCCTCATCTACATTCCTCTCGCTGTCTTCCCCGAAGACAAACGATCCGGCTGTACAGGTAAAACGATGCCCTGATGTCGTCGATTTATCGCCATGGTGGTGTCGCGACGCGTGGGGACCGTGTCGCTCGAGGACTATATTGGTTCGCCCCGAGTTCGGATAATTCCAATTTGCGTATTTCAACTCGGGGAAATTGAAACCTCAGGCCTCAGAAGACTAGGAAACTCTCTACCGGCGCACCAAGTCGGGACCAAACTAATCCTGCTATACTTAAGAAACTACAGGAATTTTCTATATTAAGGTTTTAAAATTTCTATATTTTTTGTCATTTAGGCATGATAAAGATTTCCAACATAAAAAATATTTATATTTGGAATTTTCATTTATTATAATAGCTAGCAATCTTGATTCGAAGTAAACTTCAATCCTACGTTAATTACATAATTTATTTTGCGAATTTGTATTCCAAAGTGAATATCAAGTCACCGAGATTTTTTGTATTCAATATATTATTTTCTCTCTGTTGCAGGTTATTGCGGTGATACAATTTTAATATTAATCGGGACTTTCACCTCATTTATCTCACAGATCAATTTGCATAGAGTTCTTTAATACCAAAGATAGAGTATCGGAATATTGTCTACATCTTAAACGTTAATTTTTCAACAATTGCTGCGGAGGAGATATCGCTGATGTTAATTAATAAGATACAGCAGCGCATTAAGGAAGTACCAAATTACATTCCGATTAGAAGTCCGTCGCGCGCGCACCGTGTTAGCATCGAGTGGGTGGCGTTGCTCGCTAACGAGCGCAATTTAATCCGGCGCGGCGGGCGATATCGCCGATAACGATATTCCGGGCTTATCTCTCGCGCCGCGCCAGAGAACTGCCGGTAGCACGATTCACTTCGGCTCGTGCGAGCACGAATGGAAAAAAATCGGCGGGTCGTGCGCGAGTGCGCGAGTTTTCATCGGCGTTAATCAGCCCGCCTCGCTCGCTTTCGTCTCCCAAGCTCGCTCCGCTCCCGCTTAATTAATCATGTCGCCATTGGCGACAATTGGAAATTCAGATCCATCCGAGCCCGCGGGGCCGGACAATGATCACCTGCAATGATCGCGATCCCGCAGGCCGACTTTCGACCGGGGTACCGATAACGGGGAGCGGGCCCCCGAGATGTCGAGGGACACGTTCGAAAGGGGGACGGCCAGAAGGGGAAGGGGGCGGAGGGGGATCGACGGAAAAGAGAAATACAGAAGAGAGAATCGCGACTCGCTATCGGCAAAAGGCGAAAGCGACGGTTTCCACCGGTGTTATCCGACTCGCGACGGTGAAAACGAGATGCTTAGCCGCTTTGCGCTGCGCTCGGATCCCCCTTTTCTTCCCCTTGCTCGCGGGCCCCGTCGGTCGTGTCGTCGGGAATAAATCCGTTCTGTGGATTTGCGCTGCGCGCGCGGTGCAGACGTCCGGCTCTTGTTTCACCCCGGTGATACCCGGTGAACCCCGGGAGATAAAGCTGCTTTCGCCGAAAGGTATCGAGGTTAAGGCGTGCGCGTTAAGTACGTTTCTATTCACCGCGGAATTAATGCGGAATCGGAGACTTATATCAGATTATGCGCGAATTATGTCTCCGGTTATATCTGTCCCCGAGATGTGATTGTGAGAACGTGTGTAACACGAGAATTAGATGACCACCATTCAGCGGTAAATGTCGCTAGTCCCTTTTACGTAAGCCCTCGACTCCGCAACTCCTTACGTAAATTTATCTTTATAAATTTATCTTTATAAAGAGTGCCCTAGATTTAACGACAGACATTTTAAGAACAAATCTTCAATCAAAACTTAATTCTCCTCTCCTCTTTTCTCCACTCTTTCTCTCTCTTTCATTAATTAAAAATACTTGTGAGAATTTTTTGTCACTCGCGGAGACTCGCGTTTCGAGACTTGAAGCGGCAGTTTTTTGACTCGACACAGGCTCAAATCGGGAGATCCGAGAGATTTCGCGCTTCGATTCGGAATTGCGAGAAAACGGTATTCCATGTGGCCGGGCGCGTACGCTACGCGTCGGCGATGCCTCGCTCGGCGTCGTGACTGCCAAGGTCGTAGGTCGGCCCGCGCTGCACCTTGCATCTCCGCCTTCGGAGGAAGACAGAGGGTACCCAGCCTGCCGCGACCGGCGTGTCTGGCCTCGGGCGAGAGTTTGAAATTTAATACGCGCGCGCGCGCGCGCGCACAACTCACCGTGCCCTCAATCGAGGGACGCTCGCTTCTACCTAGGCCAGCCCTTCGGTGGATTATCCTTCAAAAGGGATCCGAGAGATCATCGAGGGGTCGCCGAGAGGTCACGAGGTTTGCGCTCTTCGGTCTCGACAATCCGCCACACAAAGGGTTAACTCGCGTGTTGAGATGCACTCGCTCGTTGCCTGCCTCAGGTTGTACGGCGTGTGTCCGTAAAGATGCTTTAGAAATTTTATTTCATATATACGCGATATAATGATATATCGAAGGGTGAATCAGGATTAAAGGCGGGAAACTCACGGTAACACGATTATTATATTTCTCTCATTTCGCTCACGTCTTTATAACCGACGAAATTTATGTCGTCGATCTCTACTCAAAATGACCAGTATCATAATTCAAACGTCTAAAACAATTTTTTTTACGTTTTTTATTAAAAATCGTCATTCACAGCTTACTCAGCCATTTCTGATAATTGTTAATATTTGTCACCGGAGGACTTTAGATATAATCTTGGTGTACAGTATAAATAGAGAAGCTTTCTGCTACATGATATAAATAGATGTTCCACGGTAAATATCTTTTCGCCAGGCGCGATATGCGGTAACGATCGGAGAAATCCGAGATGAAAAAAGGACGAACACGCGCGAAGAAAACGAGCGGAAAGCGCTAATAGAACGGCGGCAAACGCGCGACGCGAGAGATAAACATTGCGCTAAATCAGCGATCAGACAAACGAGAGGGGTACGAATATATTTCTAATTAACGTGAGGCATTACCAAGTCGCATCGAAAAGGATTCGCTCGCGATAAATTCGCGACAGGTATTCCCGGCCGTAATGTCGCAATGAACGAGCGTCGCTTGGAAATCGTGCGCCGCCTTGGAAATTTCTCGTCGCGCGACATGATCTCACACGGTGGATAATTAACGTCACGCCGTAAATGTAACGCATCCCTTCGCCTTTATCTCTGCTCCGAAGAAAAAAAATTTCCTCGGTTGGATCGATCCTTCATTCTCGAGGGACTCTCGAAGAATTGAATTTTCCTCGGGAAGTAAAAAGGCGCGAGAGTGAAAAGACTCAATTTACGTCCATAAAATTTGATTATACAATCAACGATTATTATATTTGAGACATATTGATAATAAATTGCCAATAATTTATTCCCAATAATTTAAATTAAATATTAAATAAATACATAAATAAAAGAAATTAAAATTACAATATTTTTTTATCGTACATAGCACGAAATATAAACTTTTTTTTATTGAGACGTAACAATTTCGAAATATAAAACTTAGGAGCGGATTTGAGAAACTAGAATTACTCCAGCGGAGATATCGCAGTTGGATGATCTAAGAATTTAATAGCGCAATCCCCGGACATATCTCATGTCGCATCTCAAGGATGCAGAGATGATTCGAAGATCTCTCCGGACAGTTAATTTCTTCTGAAGGATCTACGCGTTTAAATTCCCGCAATTTCAAAATCCTGGACGTCGTATCGACGCCCAGGAAGCGATGCCCAGGAACGGGCGTAAATCATCGCATTACACCCGGTGTATTGATTGTGGCCTGTTTGTTTGCCGGGGCTCGGGGAGATTACGTTAACGCATTCTTAACGCTTCCCGGCCCCGGGAAGCTATGCGCAAGCTTTCACCTAAACTCCATATCGCCGCGCTTATCCGGAAACTCCCCGCCCGTCGAAGCTCGTCGTGGCCGCGCGGCCTTTATCAGATGCCTGCCGGGAGAGCGGACGATCCGCGGAGATCAAACGGCGGGTTCTGATTGCCGGGTAATTGGCCGCGCCATTGTTTGTTCATGGCTGAGGGAGTACGCCGAGATTCCTCATCGGGGAATGATTGGCGTGCTTTCACCTAACTCCACGCCAACTGCTCATTGTTTTAAACACGTAAACTCTCGCGCACGTTAAGCCGCCTTCTCGCCGCTCGATCTATATTCGAGGTATGGGAAACAACTCGGAGCGAGTCGCGGGTATCTCGAGAGAGTATCGCCGGTCGCGGGACCGCGTAATGCCAGCAACGAGACGTAATTGCCGGGAGATATGATCGGCCCCGGCTCTATATATGTATCTCGGAACGTAATAATCTAAGGATTAACAATCCGAGAACTATCGAAATCCAACGGTTCAAAAAGCGCAGCAGAAACGTGACGATGTGTCAGTGATATCCACTTTAAAAACGAAATCGACGCTTCGAAGGATGCTCGTCACAGGAACGTGATGAAATTACGCGATGCGGTGGTGTTTATGCATATTATGCGTCGTTTACAGACACTTTCCGTTCGCGATCGATACTCGCATCATTGATGCAAATCCGAAGCGGATCGGCTTATCGGCCGGAGCGAAATTCAACGCGAAGTCGCATTGGGTCCTTTCGATGCGCGCGGTGCTTCGTTCTCGGAAAACGCGCGCGATTATTGCGATTCGTGCGCCTCCGGACCGGTGATAATTAGAAGTGATTATCTTGCCACCGAGGACTTTCTACGACGAACAATGGGAGCCGATAAACAGCGACCACCGTCGAACGACGCAGCTTAGCACGGTCTTAAATCGGGGCAAATAAACCCCAAGATTACGGTCCTCCAGATAACTGACGACAACTTCCACGCTAGCCTCGGGTTTCTCCTTGAGAACAGATTTATCACGTAAATTATATCTTTCATCTGAATTAATCACTATTCACTGAGTTGCTCGATCCGTTTCAGATCTATGGTACGAATATGTAATTTGACGCCTTACAAAAAAATATGTAATCAATACGTGAAATAACTTTTTTTCATTTTGAAAGATTTATGAAAGATATTTATTACCGTATTATCAATTGTTTTAGTTTTTTCTTTTAAATCCAAAATAACTTTTTTTTTACAATTTTAAATCAATGAGCTCTTTTGTGCTCTCAGATTGAATTAAAATTGCCGGGTCTTTTTTCTAATGTCAGTAAAATAATTGCGCAGCGGACCGAGAACTTAGAAATTACCAATGGCGCCGGTTATCTCAACCTATCAATTATCGCGAAGTAATTACGATGAAGGCCGCCTTTGCACGGGGAATAAACAGCGAGCGGGCGATGATGACGTAACTGATTTAATTGCTCTGGGAGGGAAAAAGGCGTTCAACCCAATTCTCCAATTCTCACCGGCGAATGAAAACGACGTGTCTGCGACGTGGACGACGATGTCACAATGGCGATTCTTTTTCACGTTAAGACCGCGTTGTTGTTACGACAGGCGCTAATTAATATGTGTGAGCGTCGAAAGTGTGAATTTTTCGTAACACCTCGGAGCGAAATGGGGCGAGATGGATTGGTTATAATCGTCGCGAAATGCATATCGTTCGCGTGGCAAAATGGGAGAAGGCGAACGCGAGACCGCCGCAATTAGGTGCACGTTTATGATCGAACGGCGTATTTATTGCGAGTGAAATAAATTTGCACCGTTAGAAAGATTGGACTGATACAATTTTCCCATGTGTGACCGCCCTTTTATTAGATTTTCTAGCCACTCGTTTATTAGGAACGGAGAGAAATGGCGATCGTTTATATAAGAGATCTGAATTATACAGTATTAAAATTACCGTAATTTAATGTAATAAAAATAAATAAGGAAAAGAGAGAGAGTGTGATAATAAAAAAGTTATGTGAAATTTAAAACTCTATTTATATTATACATGTCATACATTTTATGTACATGTATAATTTTATTTATATTTTATATATGTGAGTTTATTTTGATCTAATATAAAATATCAATAATTATCCTGCAATATAAATGTTGTTTATAATATAAAATACATAAAATCATAAATAGAAACTTTATCTTGAACTTTGATGTAAAATATAATTTTATAGTTTAACATTTCTTAATGCACATTTAAATTCGAAAAGAATTCTATATTTGCATCGTGAATCTTTTGACATACTTTGCTTTCTTTTTTCAGTCTTCACTTTTTTTTAGCCTTTATGGACATCAGACCGAAATGTTAATCAAAGCCGATTAATTGTAAGATTTGCAAATTTAACAATGACGCGAAGAATGGACAGGTGTCGATAATCCGGAAATACGATTTGCCTGTCGCGACAACTCGCGGGATTAAGATCGTTAATTGGAGCATTAGCGAAAAAGTCATTCGTTTAATTTTACCTCTCGCGCGACCTGCTTTTCTAATCCTATAAATTTCTTGCTTACGCTGATATTTACGGCAAATCCTTACTCGGAAAAATGACTACAAACGCCCACACAAAATATATAAATAGGTGAAATGTCCATATTTGAATGCGACTTATGAGACTTATCGTTAAAATTAAAAAAAAAAAAAAGAGTTGTAAGAAATACGTAGATCTTGTCGGACATTGCTTTTGTAATTTCTATTTTATTATGCGTCGCTGATGTTACATCCTCCTTATTTCTCTGTATTTCTTTTTTCTACTTCCTCGTGGATCGAATTAAAATTGATTTATTATCGAAAAGAGATCGATTGTATCATTCATGGATCTGATCGGAAATATCGCCCACGTTGTGAGTTGGGAAATGTACTTTTATGGTGCGTGAGTGATTTTTTTCTTTTCGATGAAGGGACACAGCAGTATCGTTTCCATTATGACCAACGCGTGCTTTTGTTACAGCCTTTGAATACGAAGAACAAGTTCTCGAGCGAGTGGACGTTTTAAGGAACAGTGTAGACGATATAGACGCACTCAATCATACGGTTTTGAGACTCGTTTCGGATCGAGAGGCTTTCCCTCTCGATGCTGCCGGATTGTCAGACATCTAAGAATGCAAACGGTCGAAGGTCTTTCGACGCTTCTTCTTTCTCGGCTCACTTGGTACACAGCAGATTACGCAATAGGTGCATTGTCGAATGCGCCGGAAATGTCTTTGTTTCGAAAGACCAGTCGCGCTAATTGTGTCGTAATACATCTTAGAAACATTCGTTTCCAAGATCTACTTGAGCTACGATTATACCTTTGATAAGATAGAAATAATTTTTGTGAGAATTGCTTTTTATTGCACTGTTTTGAAAATATTAGATATATTTTAATAAAAATTTCTGAATAATTTAATTTGCACAATTATTTCTCCTTATACATACAAATTTTTATTTTTATTTTATTATTACGAGAAATATCAAAATTATCCATATATATTTTTTTATTTTTTTATTTTTGAAGATTGAAGGATAGGTTTTTAACATTCAAATAAAATATTGAATTAAAATAAATTAAAATTCAAATTAAAATCAAACTAAACGTTCACGAGATAAACGCTGGGGAGAGGCGAATAGAAGAGAAATGGGAATTTGTAGAAGAAATATATATGTGTAGAAGAAATATATATTACGAAACGTATACAGGAACGGGAAAAAAATAATGAAACGAGCGGGCGAGAGAAAATTCAAAATGAACGGAACTAACGCATGTCTGGACGCATGTAACACGAGGGAGAAACTGGCGCTCTGAAGCGACTCGCATGAGCGGACACGCAAAAAGGTTTTCGGCACCGCCCTTTCGCCGATGTCGATCTTATTGTCCCGTGCTTGAACGCGCGGTGGCGGTTTCTACCCCGCGGCCGCGTGCGCGTTAATGCGATTTCCGCATATTGTCTCTCGTGTGCGCGCGCGAGAGAACGTCCGTTCTTGTAAAAGGCATCACGCGAGCGCGCCGTCTTATGAGATCGGCATGGGATCGCGATTATATTGTTACCATGGCCGAACGTATACACACACATACACACACACACACACACACACACACACACACACACACACACACACACACACACACACACACACACACACACACACACACACACTCGCCAAAGTAGACTATCCATTATACTCGCCGGATAAAATAGAGATGTACTGCTCTTACAAGCGAGCGCTTATCTGCTCGGTTTATCGAAATACCATTAAATAATCGTCGTTTTGTTTTCTGGAATCGGGGATAAAATTTTTCGTGCAAGACACAATAATTAACATTTACGAACGAATAAATGAAACGTATTTTGAGTTAAATTTAATTTTGTTCATATTAGAAGTGAAAGAAACTTTCCACTTGTCTTGCCTAATGCTGCGTGTTGCAATCTAAGAAACAATTTTGGAGTGTGACCAGTCGAAACTAGAACTACATATGTAGAAACTTTCGGGCGCCGAGAGAGAAACGTTCGTGTTCATCTTACATGAGGCCATATAATCTCATTCTGTCGAATCATTCTGTCGGATAATTAGTTCTATTACACGATGACACGTTCGCTACATTGCGAGGTAGGTCAGAATGTAATGTAGCTTGTACGGAGTGAACGGCGGAGAGAAGTCGTTTCTTTGACTCGATTCTAACGGTTTAAACGAATCCACCGGAACGGATTCAAATGGATTTACGAGTGCAAACTCCGAGCCGAATCAACGGGGGGGGGGGGGGGGAATAAGGGAGAGTTTAACTGCTACCTATCAAAGATGCACGTAGTCTTGTCCCGACGAGGCGCCCAATGGGACTCTTCTATTCAATTTTCTTAATCCGATGTTCCTGGCCTGGTCTAATAGCGAGAATTCCGGAATTATATATGTAACTATCCGCGATCGTGGCGAAGCCTCATATAATACAGGTTTTCTTTTCAGTTCCGCCGCGATCCTCTTCGGGTGTAAACCTGTTTTCGGAGCGGTTTAATGTAACTTCGTGTCGCTTATCCTTCCCCTCCTCCCCCCCCCTCTCCCCCGTGCCCCTTTCGCTAAATATTATCGCGGACAATCCAAGCGTGCCCTTCCTCACTCGTTGCGAATCGAGAATTATCACTAACAGCAGGTTGCTATTAGCAGTTCCATTTTAAAGTTAAAATTGAGAAATACGATTTTCTTCTTGGAAAATCTTCCGTCCATTCCGTTCGCTTTGTTTACATTCGTCTAAAATAAATTGTCGTTTCTTTGGCATTTGCGCCAAAGGAAAGATCGATCCTGCATTCCTCGAAGAACCGCATGAATGCCGTGACGCGTCCTGCGTAATGCTTATAAAAATAACGCTTATCTCCAGCTGAATCCGCTCAAGCGGATTGTACACGGAAGGGTTAATCATCGATTATCGCATCGCGTGAAATCGTGACAGACGCACGCGTGTTCACACGCGAGGTATGTAAACGTACAGAATGACAGTCGTAAAATGACTCAAGAATTAAATATCTGCTATTTTAATGAATGAACAGGAAGAGATGAATTAAATGTTATACCGAAGAAAACATTTATTGGCTTATAATTCAAAAAGTATATATCTAATGTAAATATAAATTTGTAAAAATAAGGATTATGATAAAATATCAATGTACATGTCGTTTGCATTGTTTAATAATATTTTTGAAATGACGACTATTTGTATCTATTAAATAATCAAAATGTTTTTTCTAAGAAACTATACACCAAATATATTGTCTAACGTTAATAACTGTAACTATCTAACTTTCGAAGAATTCCAAATAAATTTTTTAAATATGACCGCCTATATTGAGATACTTTGAGATATTAGCAATGTTTTAATTTTTAGCTTTGTTATTTCTACAAGTTTTCAAATATACCGTGTGTTCCATAAGTCGAGATCAATCACTCGGAAATGGGGGTCCAAAAATAAGAAAGAAAGTTGATGAATCCGAAAATGCGTTGTTTTCAAATTATCGTTACTTTTATGTTAAAATTTGAAATTTTTTGCTTCCGAATTTTTTTGTCAAAATTGTAAGAAAGAATAGTCTTTATAAATTTTATAACATAAAGTCAAATAAAAGTTGTGAGCTGCTTTAGCACTAGTCAGGATGTACAATTGTGGATGAGTTCTGTCAAAAGATATTAAACGGGCTGTATCTTCACGTGGTGATCCTATATAAAGAAAGTCCTATATAAAGAAAGATTTCTTCTTTCAATTTTGTCAAAAAAATTCAGAAACAGACAATTGAAAATTTCAACATAAAAATAGCGATAATTCAAAAACAATGCATTTCCAGACTTTATATCCATTCCAACTTTTTTTCTTATCTTTAAATCCGCAATCGTCTCTCAAACGATTGACACACCCTATCTTATTACCTTTTTGCGTGTAACATATACAATGATGGCAGAAGATTGTTCGTAGAAGATTGTTTACTTCACTACCTGATATTTATTTAATAATATTTTTGAAATGACGATTATTTGTATCTAATTAAATAATCAAAATGTTTTTTCTGAGGAATTATACACCAAACATGTTGTCTTTTAACATTAATAATTGTAACTGTACTTTCGAAGAACTGTACTTTCCAGATAAATTTTTTTAGATATGACCGCCTATATTGAGATACTGTTTACGTGATAACAACTATTTAATTTTAACCACTTTCCGATTGTTATCCTTTATATACAGGCGAGTGAGTGACCCAGAAACACATTACCGCGTGCGTTGCGACCCACTCACTCGCGTTACACGCCTGACAATCCGGAACGATGCGCTGCTCGCTCGTTCGCCATTATCATCGACACCCGCCTTGAACATCGTCGTCATCATCATTATCATCATCAACGTCGTCGTCGTCGTCGTCGTCGTCGTCGTCATCGTCGTTGTCATCGTCGTCGTTGTCGTCGTCGTCGTCGTCGTCGTCGTCGTCGTCGTCGTCGTCGTCGTCGTCGTCGTCATCTCGCCTGAAGTTCTCTCTATGTCATCACCTATAATTAACGTTATATCATACGGCCTACTTTTAACCCTGTACTATACTTTCCATGGGGATACTCCCGGGAAGCGTATAATTTGTTTATAAGAGAAACGCACGATGAGAATAATTAAGCCGCACAGGTTGTTTTTACTTTACCTCTGCTTCCAACTTATGTGAAGTGAAGAGTAAAACATCATCGATCCTTTAAACTTTTTTTTCTCATGATACAGATACAGTTTATAAACTTTGTTTTTTACAAAACGAAAACGATTCCTAAAGTTTTAGACGTTCTACATACATTTTTAAAATAAAATCTTTATAATATCCTTAAAAAAAATGTATATTTTAATATACATTTTTGTTAACTTAAGGTTTTATTAATTAATTATATATATATGGATATATGGAAAATAAGAGATTAAATCTCTACTGATGTCAGATCAGAATGGTTGTGTTAAGAACTGGTGGTTTTGAAGAGGACCGTTTCTCGCGACCTGCGTGCAAATTTTTCCTCGAATTCGTCCTGCTTCTTCGAACGCGGGTGACCGCAACTTCTCCCTATCAGTTCTCTAACGGTAAAACAGCCGACCATTGCATTTGCGTACGGGAGGCCCTCGCCGACTAACGGAGTTAATTAAAATCATTAAGGATGGCTCGTCCCTTACAAGGATCGCCCGGCACGAATGTTCCGCGAGCGGGACCGTGGTTTTACTAGCTTGCTACCACGTAAAAATGTCGGCGTGTTGCGGTTTGATCTTTAGGAATCTCATTTGTATGTCCGACGTTAATTAACGTCGTGTAAGAATTCGGAAAAAGTACCTTGTTATTAAATTCATATACAAGCAGAAACCTTACCTAATCGCGAGTAGGAACTGAGATAAGAGTGTCATTGATAAGTTAGCAAGATACCACCGTACGCGGATTATCAATCTTTTCTATGAGAAATCGTCGTTCTGTCGAGACAGAAATGCAGTATCGATGGATTTATATGGCGAACTATCGTAATCGTTATTTCCGCAAATATTTAAATTTATCCACCATCATACATGAACATTTTCTAGTTATTTAATTATTCATTTTGTGTTATTTTGTGCCAAATTCTTAGTACAAACAACCCCAGAAAATCTTTAATCTTAATATCACAGTTCTCAGATTCTGCTGAACTTTTACGTTTTGAAAATTAGTTTTTCTTAATTCTTGCATTTTTGAAAATGTTAACATTTATAATTCGAGCTGCCATATTCCATGAAATTGCTATTCACATTTAGATTTTGAAATCACGCATTTTGAAATCCTAGTAGATCGGTTTTATCTTTGATGTTTTAGATGTCTTTTTACGAACGTAATCAAAAGAGATACAGCGATGCGTGGTTGCACTTTTTAAGCGCCTGCAATTTCAGGCCCCATTATTTATATTTGCTAAATTTAAATTCTATTCCAAAGCTCGGAATGCTTTTAAATAATAAAATTTACGAATTTTTACAAACTTTATCTTATCTTTATTTATTATATATTGCGTTTACTCTAAACGCTAATCTCAGTAGTGTACATTTATCGATAGTAATAGGAGCGTTACTTGCTTTAGAGCAAAGATAATATTATTTTGCGTCTTATATCTATTTCAGGAAAATCACGAGCTGAAAATAGTATTTCGTAGTATTGTCGGCCGATGGACTCTAAAGCGCTGACGTTCGTTGCGTTTAAATAAATAACAGGATAAATTCAGCCGATCTGCGACGATTATAATATCAAGATCTATATCAAGCATCATTACGCCAGTGAATCTTCCGAAAATAATTGCGCGTTGCCGAAATAATTGCTCTACGGAAAATCCCGTCGTTTCAGCTTTACGGAGAGGCTCTTAAAAAGGCGCATAAATTAAATCTATTTCACTATTTATTTTATTATACTGCTAAAATTATATTAAATGTGCTCTTTCTATTGATGACTATTTCCGCTTAATTTTAATCTTTAATTTTAATTTTAGTACGCGTTTTACGAAAGATATTTTATAATAGGCGAAGAGTGATGTTCATAATTTTTTTGAATTTAATAAATTAGTAGAGATAAATTAACAGAGACACGTAGCATACCTAGCTTTTTTAGTTCAGTTTTATAAAATATTTGTTAAGTTTCTTTAAATTATTTTGTTTCACGTTTTCTTTCTTTAGCGTCGTTGTATTCTCGGGAATTTAGTGCGATCACATAGTGATTTATTGATCACTGCCACCTTGATCTCCAGTTTCGAGCCACGGAGAGCCGCGAAGGAGATCGTCCGGCTCTTTAGATTTGATAACGGCTTATTAATAACTGCACGCGGTAGGAATTTTTCTTTTCGCGGCGTTTCACTTTCACTCCCGACTTTAAAAAGCAGGAAGTAGACGAAAGAAGAGGCGCTCGCGACCGGTTTCGCCTTCGGTCCTTGGCGGGATCTCCGCGCTGCCGGCATTGTAATAGATGCTCATATAAGGCGCTGTCAGGAAGTGGGCCATCCTCTCATTCATCCTGCCTCTATTTACCTTTTAGTCGGCTCATAAAGACGAGATTATTTTCACGAGCCCGAGAGACGGTAGCGCTTATCCCGCATCTTTATTTATATGTCGTTTTATTTTTCTTCTTCATTTCTTGGATATCGTCTGTGAATGACATAACGTGAATGATTAACGGTGACATCACTTGAAATCATCACTTACTGCACCTTACGCAATACTCGAGCACTCTTTCATCTTTGAAAAATTTGCGGATAGTGAAAGTGACGGCATGCATTTCTTAATCAATCGGCTTTAAAATTTGTATATTGAAATCATCATAATTTCATTTACATTACATTACACAGTATACAGAATTATACGTGTGTTTTTTCGTGCATTTACACGTCTTTCATATTTAATTTTAGCTTTTAACATTAATTTATTAACATCTAAATATAGAATTTTAAAAACATTTTTCACGGATTTTTTTTTTTTTACGTCTGAAGACGGACTTTGTTTTGTTTTATGCGTCGAGATAAAAATCCATTTCGACGAACAGCTTCAATATCCTCATAAAAGAGAGAAAGAAAACTGTCGCACGGTAGCAATTAGCGGCGACACGTAAGTGGTCGCCTCTGGCGACATAGAAGGACCCAGAAGGTAGGAGTCCTGTCTCGAGGGAGGGAAGAAGGAGGGAGGCAGAAAGGGTCCACGGGGCCGGAAGAATTTAGTTATGGTCTCCCTATCTCTTCCTTCTCGGCTCTCGGTGTTGCCTGCTTTAACGTTCCTCTCGTGCGCATTCGCGTTCATCTGCCCACGCGAGGCGACCGCCCCTTTAACATCGCCGGTATTCGCCTGATTTATGAATGCCCCGGCTATATTTAACAGCGTGTTCGCCATTGAAGACATGCCTTAGGCATAGCGCGCGAGGCGAACCCCGGCGAGCGGGAAGGGAAGGAGAGGAGAAACGTCGCTCGTTCGAACGAGGGAAAAGGATGAAGGAAAAGGAAGAAGGATAGGGAAGGGGAATGAGAGGAAGGGAGGCTGGGACACACAGGTACGACGGGCGAGCACGTAATCCTGTAATGCAGGAACCTACAGACCTGTACAGACTACATTCAGGATGCACCGGGAAACGTCAGTTGCGAAATAAACGCCAGGGGAAAATGGAAGGGGAAGTCGCACGGGTGTTGTTGGATTCCTCATCAAAGTAACCAGGTTTGAGATTAGATTCCGATTTTTGGAGCTTGAGGACAGGAAAATTTTAAGATCTTTACGGAAGAGTGGCTACGCAAGTAGGTAAAGCGTATAGTTAGCGGAACGTTGCTTGTTCTCGCGAAAGATGTTAATGGATTCAAAGCTGATGATGTTCGAAAATGATTGTCAAGAGATTTCATAATTTGAAAGTCTAAGAGTCTTGATGAAGAAATAAAGTGAAATAGCAACTTGACAAAATATATTCATTTTGAATTGGGATAAAGGTTATTGAGTTCTAAACGAATTTGAAACCATTTGTAAAATGATTTTGGAGAAACTTTTAATCCGAAAAATTAATAATTTTTATATCAGAAAATTACATGGTTAAGCATATTTAATAAATATAAGTAAATTAATTATCGTCCCCGATTAGAATAATTTACATCAATTTGAAACTTACTGAAAATCATTTGTGTGCATATATAAAGTGCATTTAATTACATTTTGCTGCAGACAAACGTGATTTTGAGGATCTGAAAATCATAAAGGTGAAAATTTTTTGCCGTCAATTTTTGGACAGCTGTTTTTAGGGATTGGGGAAATACCTCAGATTCCAGGAGATCGATTTACACGCCTCCACGATATTATCGTAATCTGCATTTTGCTGATCTAATCCCAGTAATATCTTGCGCCATGGCAATTTGCATACATTAAATCGATCGTGAGACAAGGATCGAGGGTTCGACGACGAGGTTATCCTGGATTATCGGACAATGTTATCAGATATCCTATTAAGTATGATTTCAACAGATTGTCGCGATGTCTCGTCTGCTCGTGAAATCTCTACTCTCTTTCCTTATTGTTCTCTCTTTCCTTATTGCATCTGATCCATTTTATAAGTTACGTGAATCTTCTCGCGCGTGGCTATGAAACGGGTCTATCCTTGTAGAATAATAAAGACTAAAATGAGGCCTGTTGAAACATCTGCCAGATCGCAAATTCAGAGTATATTCTCACATCCTTTGGGAACCGATCCCTTCTCGACGTTTGCTGCACGCTTCTTAATTTACATTCGTGATTTAAGATCGAGCAGGTCGACATTTTGCTTTAGACTAATTTGGAAATGGAATTAAAACGATTTTCATAAGTCTTGCTAGAACTCGCGTGCCCTTTCAGGATCGAGTTATAGATTTATATTCCTATCACATATGCAAGAGTCTTATTTATCGGAGAAGCCTCGTGCACCTCGACTCGAGGTTCGTTACACAGTTCCCACGCGGTTGTATCGGTAATGAATCTGACCAGAGTACGCTCCCTCCTTCGGAGTAACGCCGCTTTTATCGTCCGATTCAATTCAGCGCTGATATACGACGCTGGAAAAAGATCAGCAAACGAGCCTGCGGAATGCCAATTAGTTTCACATATTTTTTTATATTGAATCGCACATTTGCAAACGTAAATTTTGGCCAAGTGAAAATTCGAAGTGAAACTTCTCCGATTTTTCTACGGTTTCTCCGATTTTTCCTCGCATAAACTTCTAAACGCGTTACATGAATTAAGTGAAATCGAATTAAATAAAATCAAAATAAATTTGAATGAAAATAAATAGAAGTCCAATTTATTTAACCAGGTTTATTTGAAAATATTTTTGTATTGACTACGAAAAAAATCTATATTCGTAATTTATGATATAGAATAAAGTTTTCTTAAAGCGAAATGATAATGGATCTTTTTTCGAATATTTGTATTTTTATATTTAAAAAAAAACATTATCTGATATTTTTATATCATTTATAGATTTTGTTTCGGGAACATCTGAAATTCTAGACCGTAATACTAAACGAGTGGCGTACACTGTTCTAAAGTTCCATTGTTGTTTTCATCGAGAGATTTGCAGTTCAATTAATTAACGAAATATGAAGTACCGAGAGGAGGAGAAAGGAAGAAAGAGAGCGAAAACGTTCGCGGCTTATCGCGGCGTTCACGATACACTCGGGACCCCGTCGCGACGTTATCCCAAGTGCATTGGTGCCATCCTAGGGCCTTGAAAGAGCTGGTTCTATCGCGATCTACATAGTTGCATAACTTGAAGCCGGGTATCGATGCTCTCGAAGGCGAGCGACCGCGCGAGCGAGATCGCTCGCGATGCACCGGTGCGCGGCAGGGGGACGGGGGCAGCGGCAAGTCGGGGGCCCGGGTGAGGGCCAAGGCGTGATGAGGACGGTGCACCCAAGCCCGATGTCCGATAACGAAACCCGGCGCTTACTGCTGCCGGAGAAACGATCTTGTTCCTTCTTCCTCGTCCGTCCCGCGTCCTTCTCTTTTATTCGCGCGCGTGAATCGTCGTATTTCGGGCGTTACGTCATCCCGACGGAAAGGGACACTCGAGACGGCGGAGCGTGGCGCTCCCGAGAGAGTCGATCGTCGTAATCGGAAGCTAATTGAAAACGCGCGTTCCTTCGAGACGGGCGCGATCAATTTCGCGTATAATTGGCTTCTGACGCGCGACCGTGTTGGAAAGTTCCGCAAAGATGAATTATGGCGGATGTGTACCGGAGGGTCCTCCCTTCTCCCTTCTACGTCCTCCTCCCCCTCCTTCTCCTCTTTCTGCCGCACCTCTCACCGCTCTCTCTCGATCGCGTGGCGTCGCGGATGCGGGCGATGATTTGCTGCCGCGCGTTTTAATTGGGGCCCCGACATCGCGTACGATTCCTTTTCATGCGCTCTGCCTACCGGCCACTCTCGCTTTCGCGAGATACCACGGAGGATCCTTAGTTCTCCCCAGGATGTAGAAAACGCCGGGTTCAACCTTCCACGACGCGACTTCCGCGTTATGGATGCACCATAAAGGGCCGTGCACACCCGCGTTTAAAATTTGTACGTTTGTTAATTTTTTTCTTTCCATCCGCGTATTTTGTTTAACAATCGTATCAGCTTAACAAGAATATAAGTTGATTTGTATTAAATTCGACATAGAAGATTATTAAATAAATAAAAATTCTCTAAAAATTAAAAAAGTATCGATGGAGAAACTATTTAGGATTAATGAAAATTAGACACTCTTTTTGTATTATTTTATATTAATAATCATTGTATGTAAAAATTTCTTCATATTTTATATTCATATTTCTTCATATTTCTTTATATTTTAACTTGTAAAAGAACAAAAAAATTGTTAAAAATCTTGTTAAAAATGGCTCAAACGTGAGTCGAAACGAATTTGGTTATAAATTCGTATGTTTCTAAAAATTCACACAGTTGCTTCTAAATTCCTTTGTTTTGCATCGCGAATTGCCCTATGCTTCTCTTTCCTTTAACTTCTTAAAAGACTAAATTTCTAATCGTATGGCTCACATGTGCAGAGGCCTTAAGAGGCTTGGTCGACGGAGGGGACGACGACGTGGGCGCTGTTTTCTTCCCCGTCGTCGATTTTAATAAGGAACGACGACGGCGGTGACGACGACAACGACGATGATGACGAGGAGACGCGGTTATGAAGGTGGTGCCGTAAAACCAGGTGATAAAGATACGTGTCGCTCCGTTCGGCCAGGCTATCTGCCGTAGATATTGTTATTAAGTGTCGTAAAGTTTATTGCAGCGGACTTTGCACCGCCGGCCGTGGCGGGTGTGGGTCGCGGATGAATTCATTGTAAGTGCCTGCCGCGTTCCGTTTTCTAGCCGGCCGCGGCGCGGCTCTTGTCGCACCCTCGCGATCCCGATTGGCTTTTCTGAGCACGGTGAAAGCTCGAATTCCGGCCCGTTAGCCTCTATCAGGCGTGAAAAGAACATCAAAGGAGCTTATATATATATATTTGCTCAGGAGTCTTTGCTCAGTAGCGTGTGAGCTCCGACACTTTTTTTTCGGACGGTCTAACACAGATTACGGATAATCTGGAAAATTATATAGGAGCCTAAACGAGTTTACTTAGATATTACATTATCGCGACTACGGATTTATTGATTATGCTAATTATATGAAATGTCGTACCACGAAGGGGAATATAGGTCGCGTGTTTACTAGAGGAAAAACAACTTTGTCGGAGTTGTTCCAAGATATCGCCGCGGGTTTCGGGTCGATCATTCATCCTCCCATTGGGGCTTCTGTTCGAGAAAGTATCATTGATAATTATGCGCGTTGCCCGTTAACCCTGATTGGCACGTTGTTCCGTTGTAATGATGCGGCTGAACCGATCGATCATCGGCTACTGCAATTGCACAGCCGCAGACAACGTCGTCGTGTCCAGTTGGTGGCCTGCTTCTCCATAAAGCTTTTGGGTGGTCTAAAGTGTTTTTTACATGCATTAACGAGCATACACACTACTATAATATTCGAACATCTTTCCATAAAGGTTTATTTACATTAAAAATACAAAACTTATATAACATTCACGAAAATTTGGGAAAAGGCTCGACGAAGATAAAAAACGATACGAGGCTCGTGCGTGTTAACTTAGAAGAGTCTGATAAAAAGAATCTGATGTCGTGACTGCGAGGATATCGATGGACGGACGCATTGTTTCAGGCAATCAAGGACTCTCTTGTGATCGCGCAGACGAGTGACGTGGTCCCCACGATGGTTTTTCCACGGAATCGACGTTCTTTGTTGCACGGCAGAGCGTGCCACGTAAGGGACATTGATTAATGCTACGTCGGCTCACTTTGCCGCCATTAGTCTTGGCTCTCATCTTCATTATAATGTCACGGAGCTAATCCCGGCGCCCATTCATGCGATCCACGGAGTTTCGTCGCGCGAGCGCGTCCTCTCGACAAAGGTCCCTTCTTCTCGCTCTCGGAGAATACCCCTTTGCCTCTGGGTCGTCGCGCTCCTTTAATAGTCATTACAAACATCGGATTAATCTCGCGGACTGGTCCTTTTCTGGGTGGTCGCGCTTACGCGAAAGCATAATGGTTTCTATTCTAATGGCTTCTATATAATTAGATAATTCCGCTGAATCTCACCGAATCTCTCTTCTATATTTTAATATAAAAGCACTCTGTGCATGAATTTATTCTTTTAGGTTTATTCGAAGACATAATTCCTGTTATTTTTCATGGAATTATATCGACTTTTCTTATCTTCGTCTCTTGTGATAACATGTGAATTATTTTTATTATCATTTTGTTCATCAGAGAGATTTGTAGAATTATATTTGTAGATAATTATATATATATATATGGGTTTTCCTATATCTTCGAATTATTTCATTCGTGGTATCCCTCGATAGAGGGGTAACATAATTATATTGTGTCATACTATTCTCGTATTAGCCCCGGGCTAACGATCCTCGAATGCGTATAAATTTAATTATATCCTTACGGCCGTTGTATTCTGCCTGACGTCTTTAAGGCCTGCTCTCTTTGCGAGACAGCTGAAAATAAGTCCTCGCGGATCGTAAAGCTGTCAGTGCCCGCTGACATTTCGAGCGCGAGACAAATTGTAAAGGCGATCCTATCGCGCGACGGCGTCGTGAGAAACGTGAATTTCTGCGTTAGACAACCGGCAACGATCGCGCGCGGTTTCTTCTCTACTGCATTTTATTTGGCAAAGTAGCAACGCCATGCGCATTCGAATTCCCTGCACCGAGAATCCATTCATGGTGGATACCGTTACGTCTGCGATCATTACGCACGCCGCTGAAATTTTACGCCGTCGAAAAGAACAAGTTGCAGATAATAACGGCATCGAAGAATTGTATTCTCGAAACGTAACCAGATTTAATTATATACCTGCTATTACGAAACTCAAACTGTTACGTCATCATCGCGTGTGAAATTTTATTAATCACGGACGTTTAACCTCCGCCGTGGTGGATCTCTCTTTTACATCGCGTCAATAATTAAATTTTAAATCAAGATACTTAATTAACTGCGATCGCGTGTAATAAACTCACTCGGCACGTTAAACGTCTCAGCGAGTATATATTTACACACAATATGAATTGAGAGGCTTATTTCGGGATATTTTTATCGTTCGCGCACGAGGCGGCTTTTGATCATCGAAAATAATATTTAAGCGCGGCGTGCATTGAACGAGAAGAGATCGCATCGTGAGTATCCCCCCTGCTTATGAGGATTCTCCTTTAATGTTCATGATTATCCTACCACTCGAGAGTATTATACTCTCTGGAATTATAAGGTCGACGAAACGAATCCTCATCATGCTCGGCCGGGGCGTTATACGAAACAAAACACCGGATATTTTTTAACGCCTCATTTTTGCTCTTCGTGAAACTTCTCATATATCGACGCGATCAATCGGATCGATTTTTTTCCAATAAAGAAAATTAAATCTCGACTGTACGAAGAACCTTTTCTTTTTACAAATTTATGATTTGTTTCTATTTAATTTTTTTATTCCTTACCTAAGTCTACATGGAAAGAATGATTTATCTAAAAATTTGATCAGATACAAATTTGAAAATAATTTTGTTGTGTCATTAAAATAATTATGTAGGATACTTAAGCATTATGATTATATTGCAAAAATTTTTGATATTCTAGCCATCAATTTGAACATCCTACATAATTATTTTGATAATCCAACAAAATTAGATCTTGAGCAAAATATTGAGATACTTTAATCGTTCTTTCCATATATTTAACGTAATTTTATCGTTTTTATTGTGGATTATTATCGTTCGTTTCTCTTTAGAAAAAATTTCTTGCGCACTATGCTAAATTTATGATCGATTGAAGCAACACACGTTAAAAATACGAAGGATAATATAAAACTTAGAACATAGAGAACATAGTACTTTACTTAGTGAAACAAATATGTGAGTAGTGATTGATGCTATCGAGTTCAGTGTCCTTATACTTTTGCGTGTTTCTCAACTTCACGGTGAAAACTTGATCCAAGGTCACTCGACGATGGCTGATGGATGACAAGTCGGTCTTACCGATGACAAACCCGGGGTACACAAATATTGAATGAGCGCGAAGGAGAACACAAATCGCAAAGTCAGGAAACATCTTCCTCGTAGATTCATGGAGAAACATGAGACTACCACAATGAAAATATGAATTAGGATATTATTATGAATTAGGATCAAAAAGATTAAGAATTAATCATTAAGATTTCTTAATGAAGGTTTATCATTTAAGATTTATTAAAAAAAATTATTAAAAAAAATTAAATAGAAAAACAGGTTAAATGTCTTGCATCTAAGAATAACAATTTCATTGTACAAACTTGGAAGAGAGCAAGATCACATTGGTCTTTCGAAGGTCTCGCTTGATATTAATTCGCAATACCTAAGGCGTCGAATGGAGGATAGCGAAGGTCGGTGGAATTGATTTGGAGAAAAAAAAACTGCCATTGGCCTGGCAGCACTTACATTCGAGAACACGTTTACGCACGTGAAATCCCGCATATCGCAGAAATTGTGTCGACGACGTGACGGCGGCGGCGAATTCATTGGCGCCATGAAGGTAAAGTCGCGTTACCCTACCGCAAATATTGAATTTTGCGGTGACACGACCGCGTTTAAAATGTCCGAAGTTTCTCGACGCCGATTCGAAGAACTTCTCTCTTTCTCTCTCTTTCTCTCTTTCTCCCTCTGTAATTTGTCGGAATAACATTGTATGGCGTCGCGGGGCAATCTGTAAGGTCCTTCGCCGTAACCGCGAAATGTACTCGCGAACGAGCGATTCGTTGCCGCAAAGATTTCGAGAGGGGCTCTCAAGGGTGTAAGAACGCGAGATTATAATAATTTAAGAACGCAATTGCCCGTAGACATAACGACCCGGGGATGCGATCATTTGAGAATTTAACGACCCGAGGATGTAATCATTTAAGGATGTAACAACGCGCGAGAATGTAATAATCCAATGATACGCTTTCTAAGAATATGATAATGATATAATAATCAAAAGAATATGATAATCGAAAGATGTAAAAAAAACAATCGCATTGTCTTTGAAGAGAAATGTGCCAACTGGTCACAATTAAAAATAGAATGGTCTAAGGAATTTTTTTCTCTCTACGACATTTTTTCAGATTTGTAGAATTTTGGCCAAATTTTTAGATAATTTAGCAAAATTGTCCTCTTCTTGTAGAAAAAAAACCTGAAGAAAATTTTTGCTGCTCATAATTTCTAAATAAAAAATTGCTGAGGTATAACTTGCAAAATCTCGTTCTACAACTCTGGCAGGTAGGAAAAAACGATCATGATAACGATCTATTCTCCAATTTTCGAATCCCACGCGGTGATCGAATGTGTCGTGTCAATACCGTCGTGGCTGCCGGCGAGACAAGAATTGCAAAACCAGTCCCACGAAGTCCTATAACATTATCCGTTCCATGCGTTTCTTATTTCGCGCTTGTTTTATGCAGTCTAATGTGCGCCTAGCAAAACTTAATTGAGGAAGTAATAAGGTAATAAGGTAAACTTGAAGTTCAGCGCGACGGTTGATTTTTTTCGCTACCTGCCTGTCTCTTTTCCCCTTTTCCTCCTTTCTTACTTCCAGTATATTGGTTTTACGCAATTAAATTAGACATTTGACGGGAAAACGAAGAGATAATTCAAGAAATTGAAACAGCATTTTTTTATATTTCTGATATGTCACTTCTTTCGCAATCTCGTATGTAAATCTTCATTATTTTCAAGGAATCGTAATGAATATCATGAAATAGGAATTATTATGTGTAAAATTTATTTTTAATTTCGTATCCGATACCATTGATAGGCGAGCGGAGTTACTTTCACGGTGTTGGTGTCAGTGTGCAGTTGAGAAGCAATAGCAACAGTCAGTAGGAATAGGCGCGGCCGGAAATGTCAATTTCGAGCCGAGCTAATCCCCGTCTAGATAGTTGGGAGAGGGAGAGTTTTTTTTCACATTCGCAGACGAATTCAATTTAAACACCGTTAATCGTCGATCGTGTAAATGTCGCAAATGTATCATTCGATAGACGCGAATCGTAATTGTATTACCAACTCAATTTCTTAAGCCCTAAGGATCTAGTACGATCTGATACGAGAGATTCAAGCGTTTAAAAACCTGATAGCACAAATCTAAGAGTATAAGAATTTTCTAGGATGCGAGGATCCAATAGGTAATTATTTTTTATAATGAAAAAGAAAGGAAAAGGTGAAGAGTAAACGTGCGTTTATATTGGCTATTTCGTAAATCAAGATCAATCACTCGGGAAATGAATGGAGAAACAAGAAAGAAACTTGATATGAACGTAAGTCCGAAAATGCGTTTTCGAATTATCATCACTTTTACGTTAAAATTTGAAATTGCTTTGCTTTCGAATTTTTTTGTCAAAATTGAAAGAAAATGGTCTTTATGAGTTTTATAATTAAAGTTAAATAAAAATTGCGGATTGCCTTAGCATCACACAAGATGCACCGCGTGAAGATACAAGCTGCTTAGCATCTCTTGATAGAAATCAGGACTCCACAGTTGGATTCCACAGACAAAAACGTTCGAAAACAACACAATTGAAATTTCAACATAAAAATAGTTGTAACTCGAAAACAACGCATTTCCAGAATTGTTCACTTTTTTTCTCGTTTTTGGGTTCCCAATCACCTCCCGAGTTGACCTCCACTTTTGAAACACTCTGTTGGATTATTTGATAGTAATAGATCCATAAATTTTGACAATAGACTTATAGAATCTTTCATATTCAAAGCATTGTGAGATTTCAGTCTAATTTCACTTGCTTTGTTTCACGTCTCGCCGTCTCATTTCTGCGAGTAAACCCGCGCGGCCGAACTGTGGCACGCTATGATAATCGAAAAAAAGGCCGAGGGATACGGAATCGGAATCGGGGCCAGCGTCCCTCCCTTCGACCTCGCATACCCGTCGTCCTAGCTATGGGATTGCGATAGGATGCGTGCCGCGTGGTACGTCTCGTCGATCGCGCGAGATCGATTTGGCATGAATCTCAATCGACGCGCACCATGATCTCGGCCCGCGCCGTTGCGCAGTTTCGCGATGCGCCTCGCGGCCGGTCCTCAATTATAACGGCTCACGCGAAAATGCAGTTTAAATTGCAGGTTCGCGTCATCTCTCGGCCGAGGCGAGGGAAACGATTTCGGCCGGACGACGGCGGTCGGTTTCGAATGATCCAATCAAACATATACGCGGCGGAGCCGCTTCTGCTCCGTCGCGGTTCGGTAATGCGAGACCGTTATATCCATCACGATCCATGGTTCTATACAAACGAACGCGGAAATGTGCTGGAAAGGGGAACGCGACGTCACGCGAGCGTTGCGCCGTTCTCGAAAAGATTAACACACACACACACACACACACACACACACACACACACACACACACACACACACACACACACACACACACACAAAAAAGAGAGAAAAATAATCGCGCTCTCGCCGCATTCACTTTAACCCCGCGTCGCGTAATCCGCATGTGAATATCACTTTCTGCATATTAAAATCAAGATGACAGTTTACCAATCTGAACGGTAACTTCCCCGATTAAAAATCCGCATGCAAAAATTCCGCATTTTATAACGAAAGAAAGGAAAGTTTAAGAATTATGTTTATATTTGTGCGCACGTAACGTAAGAGCGTTAAAGGCGTTAAAGTCTCCGGCGACACCGACGCTCGCAGAGGCGGTAAGACTCCGCCGAATGATGAATGCTGAAGGAAGGAAATCAACCTGCGTGCTCGTTCGGAGGTACCGAAATCTAGGTGGATTAAGATTATTGAAAGTGAAATTTATTCCAGCGTTGTGACATGTAAATTGAATTAAGTAACATTCTTTACATATTTTCGCTTTCGATATCTGTTCATCGTTTCTCATCCAGGAAACGGAGATACGTGGTCACATTTTTAATATCTTTAATTCTTAAATTATGAAACGGTTTTTTAAGAATCATCAATAAGTTGTTTGTTTTGAATGTCTCTTGTATGTACATTTCATGTATGTATAACGTAATGCCTATCGTTTCTCGGTAGCCCTCGGTTGCAAACGATGCGATGAGGCTTTCTGGCGGCACCTTAATCGACTCGGTCCCACGGATATGAGACAGCGTAAGATCGCGAGGAGTCCAGCAGTGGTCCAGGATGGTTTCCCCGTCGTAAGCCTCACCGTCGTCGATCTATTGTTCGCCACGTGGACGAGCGAGAGCGCCTATAAGTCATTACACGTCGAGAGGGCTTGATTATGATCTCCATTGTGGCGACCGCGTCGTGAGCATTGTTCGCCACCTGTAGCCGACGGCTTACCTTCTCTCCCCTGCTCCCCCCTCTCCCTTTTCCTACGGAAACGGCGGGAGAGTTGTATACCTTTCCCGCAACCCGAACGGGCGACCTTCCTTATTATTTATCAATCGCGAGGAAATTATTGCGAAGTCTCAATTTTACCGTCGTTTGCCATTTCGAAGCTTCATTAAGCGCGTCATTAAGTTTGAAAATGAGTCTGCAAATGGGTTTAAAACGTCCAATCCCGGAGAGATTGGAAGTTACGTAACTTTGTCCCGTCTCGGAAAAATCAGTCTCTGTGATACACTTGTAGCATTCCCAGCGGTGGTTTTCTCTCGACGAGCCTCATAGAGGCGAAGTTAACGCTCACTCTCTGGCGGATGTTGCGCGATCGCTCGGAAAAGTCGCCGCTCATAAATTGTCATGACGCGGAAGGCTTTCTTCCGAAAGTCCCGCGAGACACCGGGCCGTTAATCTTGTCGGATTCGAGGAAGCATTGTAATATGCGCGATGCTGCGTCGCTCGTCCGTGAATGGAGGAAAGCGCCTCCTCCGTTTTCTGTCTTATTTCACGCGAATTCACGGGAATTTCGTGCCGTCCTTCCAGCAACGGAGAAGCCATACATTTACATTTATCGATAGGGAGAGTTTACTAAATATATCCGATCATTAATTATGTATGAAACATAAGATATAAGACGTGATAACTTCGAATTATTCAGCCCGAAGAGTAATACAAACGTTATTGTCGATTTTAAAGTTGTCGATTTCACCGGCTTTCCTCGTTTCCCTTTTAGCGAACCGTCGGAAATTTTGGATTCGTCAATTACATACGCGTTAATCGAATATGTTAAAAGAGAAAGCGCGCAATATGTCCAGATGCATATCGCGAAGGAAATTCCAGTGGGAGAATTAAATTCAATTTTGATGAAATTAATTTTCCTTCCTTGAGTTGCCTATCTTTGTTTGAAGAAAAATTATTTGTTTTTTTTTGTAAATTGATCGGAAATTTGGGACGTCGCGCTTTGGTTTCGGAGTTTATCGATGCATTTTAAAAGTCGCATGGTCAAACGTAGTTTAGTTGTCTCGTGATTTATCTAACCCAGAGAGATATCGCCTCCTCTTTCCGGATCGGCCTCGCACTAACTTATACGCCTACCTACGAGTAGGATAAGAGCAAAATGGAAACGGAGAATTTCTCCATGGCCCAACGACAAAACGTGTTTCAGGCCGGTTGTCAAAAATTCGCTTTTTATATGTAAGACAACGGCATATCGAAGCCACTTGTATTAAACACACTTTACACGATTTATCATTCATGTCAGAGAATTCTATGCGCATAGAGAGAGAATATAATTCTATTTATGATTTTGTTTGCTATACAAAATATGAAATACAAGAAATAAAGAAATATAAAATGTATGTATAAATGAATATTAAAGTACGTATTAAAATACATAAAAAATATAAATTGGTTTTATATTTTAGGAATTACATCCTAAAATTCAAAATAATTACAGAAAAATTATAAAAATTATAAAAATAAAAATAAAAATTATAAAAATTATAAAATTACAGAATTATCGATAAAAATAAATTTAACATACATTTTATGGTATAATTGGAAAAAACAAACAATAGATTTTTTTCTAATATAAAACCAATTTTCTTTTTTTAACCCTTATATTTATTAGAGAAAGCATAATTCTTTGCACAAAAACAAAATTATTAACAGAAGATTAATTTATTTTTTGGCATTTCTAATTGAAAAATGTATGCAAATCGGTGATTGTAAATTGCAACCTTTTGTCCTAATTTATTAAAAAAATAAAAACAAGATAAAACATAGCAATATAAACATAATAAGATGAGCCGATAGGCAATGATTTTTAATTCACCCTGCAGCTCATCATCCATCAAGTTAGAGCCACGTGCCGTTTCGAGATGGCAGCTAGACGCGTTCACGAAAATAGTCAGGCGGTGTCTCGCGGAGTTTTTCTTGGAAGCAACGAGAAATTCCAGCTCTTTTTTATTTTTTTCTCTTCTCTCCTCTCCTCTTTTTTTGTTTCTTCTTTCGCAGCGCGATGAATAACGAGCAGACGTTTTCGAGGAGGCGCTCGGCGGCGTGTCCGTCATGAGTTATACGACGCGAGGGTGCGAAGAAGTGGTCAGACCAGTGTCAAATCTCGGCTTTCACTGCGTCTGTATGTGACCCACAAAGGCGCGCGTTTTTTTCGCGTGTGTGCGTATCGAGAGCGCGAAGCTCGCTCATGAATTACCTGTGTACTCACACACGCGTGCGATATGCGCATGCGGAGGGTCGTGAGCAGGAAAAGGGCACGGCAGAAAGGAGCCCCTTCGCGCTACCGAATGCTCATTTTATTCGCGTCGACATCGCCGACCTATATCACTTCGTAACGAGCAAAAAACTTTGAAAGTAACGAACCCCAGCGAAGAGAAAGATCTCGATTCGTACTCGGTACCTGAAAATTTGCAAATGGCCACCCGGGGGTCGCGTAATTCTCAGACAAGCGGATGAGATCACGTTGCCGTAACATGCAAATTTGCAAGGCGTTTATGTAAGTCCGTTAAAAGCCACTGTTTTTCAATACCTAAGGCACGAAGATGGTTTGCGCAATCATAGAGACTAGGTAGGACGGTAATCAAAAGAAGGGATTGCGAGAGTAAGAGACGGAGAAGGAGGAATCGAGCATGATCGATAGTATAAATTTCCTGTTGTCGGTTGCTGGGAAAACGGATTCCCCCCCCTTTCCTCCCTCATTTGGCATTCAACGGCGATCCATTCGTGCCGCGGTTTAGCGCCCATCTACCGCTAATCATCGTGCATCTGGAGGATGAGCCAGAACCCGGAAGTAATCGCCGCGGAGGCTGCGATAAAATGGCCGTTTCGCCGTGTATAACGCATAGCGATATTCATCTCTGTGATATCTCTGACAACGAGGGAGTGCGACCCGATATATCCGCGTGATTTTGTTATTCCTCTTCACGCTGATACATGGCGATAAATATTTCATTTTTCTGCTCCTATAAATTTTATTTTAAGTATTAATATCAATAAAAAATAAAATCAATATCAATTAAAAAATAAGATATTAATATAACACATACATATAATATTTTATATATATATTATATATATATATCAGTATTATATATATATATTATATATATATATCAGTATTATTAAAAATATTAATAACAATGAATTTTTCTGAAAATATTCTTGCATTCGTGCAAAGTAAATATCCTGCATTTTTCATATTTTGATTTTTTTGTCAATTCAAGGTTTCTCTGTTGCATCGCACGCCAATAAAAAGTTCGCGCGCCAATAAAAATTCTTGGCGCCGTAAAAACGCACATGCAGTTTCATTTCGCCGATGCAGCGACCGGAGCATCCGCACGGGTCCGGGTTAAGGGACGACACGTATGTGCGAACGCGCACGAATCGGCGCACGCGGATACGACGACGGGGCTATACGAAGGGACTAAAAATAGCCGCGGGAGAGGACCTCTTTGTTCGCCCGGCGAGTCAGCAGCTCAGCGCGCGCTTTGTCCGCGCTGAGCTGCTATGACCTCGGCAATTGCATTTAATTGTCACGAATAAAACGGCATCAAGCCGGGCACGCGGCCTTGATCGAGGACCCGCCGATCTTCAACGGGAAGGAAGAAAGGATCCTTATGATGCGGCGTTACGGATTTTTCTCGCTGCTTAGTGTCCTGTCAGCCTTGCCTTCTCGGCTTTAATCCTCGCGTGGCGCCACTTTCGAGAAATTTATTGAGATGATCGTACGGATGGAAAAAAATTTTTATCACCGATCTGAAATTCCTTTCTACAAGCGTAAATGGAAAATACCAGAGAATTTTTAACATTTTTGATAAGGATTTTCGAGAACTAGAATTATACTGAACTAAAAGAAATGACAGTTTCTTTACTTATCAGTTTCCGTTATTTTTTTATTAATTATATTTTATAATTTGATAATATTTTATGTTAAAGGAATAATGATTTAATGAGTTCTAATTTCGAATGTTTTATAAATCTTTTTATCTGGATATTTGTATCATAGTGGGATTGGTGGAAGTGGTTACGTTCTGCCCGGAAAAGGTCGCAAAATCAATTTGATGCCCTCGCCCATCCGACCTCGAGAACAGCGCGTCGTGTGATTATCGCGTGCCGGAAGAAATCAATTAAGTGATGCGCGCATCGCATCCGAAATGGCGAAAGGAGCGGCAAAAGGCAGACGCGTGCGCCTCATCGGCTTCCTCGCGCGATTACTCTTCCGCGCTTCGAATCGCGAGGATCATTAGATCATTAGGCATTTGAGGTGCCGCGCGCCTCATTTTCTCTTAGTCTCGATCGAAAGTTTAGATTAATCACCCTCACCCCGCCTCTCCAGTGAACATCTCGTAAGAGACAGATGCGCGAAATAAATTTGCGCCGTGGCATAAAGCACCTCGTAAAACATAGCCGCGAGTAAAATGTAGGTCACGCACAAAATTCTCTCGCGAATCACAAATCAAGATTTACAAATCGATAGGGGAACCGAGAACCGAATCGCTCTCTATCAATCGCGATAGATCGAAATTGCGAAAATTAAAATCACGGGTTGCGTCGGAACGGGTCGAAAATTCGCCATTCGTTTTGTCATGCCTGATAAAACGACGTTGCGGCTGATCGACGAGACACGACGGGCCGATTTCGTAGCGCGTTTGCGCCGCAGCCAAGCCTCTTTGGAAAGTTGAGAGGTCGGGACGCGGGACTTTGTGCGGAACCTATGTATGCGAAAAGCCGCCCGGTCGCCATCGATCTCATCGGGATCGATGAATAGAATGATTAACGTGCACGTTGGAATTCCGCCGACCTTCCTCCTACGCGCCGCGCGCAAGACATACGAGCACCGGCCGCGAAACAATTAATTAACCGGCGAACCGCGGCGAGAGGCTTCGACAGGTTCGTGAGAGAGTAATAGAGCGACGCGATAAAACGCGATAAACTGTCGCTCGGCATATCGTGCGTCCGCTCGCCGCGGTGAAATATGTGCGTACTCGTCGCGACTGACGCGCGCGACGCGACGCGACGCGACGCGACGCGACGCGACGCGACGCGCGATGCGCGCGGTGAAATTGAATTCCCAAGATAGATCGTTCTTCTTCGACGTTAAACGCGTGGGAGCCGGGACGAAACTCCTGGCTCGTAAACTCGCGAATCGCATCGGCCGATAAAGCCGACGCGTTTGACACTAAATATGACGGACGGGGCGGGCGGGGAGGGTCGCGGATGCAAGGCACTCCATTGTCTCTCTCACCGCGCGCGAATCGCGACGGTCGGCGAATCGCGCGCGAGAGTCCGTTCGCGGCCGGCGCAAGTGGGACGCGATGTCCTAATTTCTAAATTGGTCGGCATCATATTAGACGACACGTTTATTTTCGCGTCGATTACGCGGTGGAAATCGGTTTGACTTTCCAAGTGAAACCCAATGTCCATCTCCTCGCGCCGCGCGCGTGTCATTGGCGCGGTGAAAACGCGAACGAAATGGATTTACATAATTCAAGCCGCGACGTTAGCCGGCCGCCTCTTTTGTGCTAATGTAAGGCCGTGTAAATCATCCGCGAGTGATGCACGTGCGTCTGCTGCGAGGCGGAGGGACGCGACGGCAGCGGATCATCCCGTTCCTCTTTTCCCTCTCCGTGCCCTCCCCTTTCTACTACGTCGTGACACCGCGCGCAAGAGTCGGCGTCTTAAAGCGCGGCTGCTGTCGGCCGAGTCTCGAATCTCTAATTAGCGTTTGCCAAATATGTAAATTGCAAGCCGGGTCTTTGCGCGTTGACGCAAGAATTCACCAAAGTCACCGGGCGCGGTAATTGCGTTTAAATCGTGTCCGTCACCGCCTCTTCCACGGGAGCCAACATTGTCGACGACAGCGCGATAATATCGCGATATTATGGACACAGTCGAGTATCCTCATTAGCCCTATTGGAATGTATAAATAATTTAAAATTAAGAGTAGGGGAAAAGATGACGACATAAGTAAGATGATTTCATAATATTTTTACGTTAATAACAGGTAACGAGTATCAAATTTTGAGATTTTTAATAATAATAATTAAACTATTGTAATTTGACTTTAATCTGTCAACGACAAGAGATATGTATTATAAGAAATATTTTGAATGCATCCATAATTTTGTGATTTGTGTGTATTTCTTCATGAGGAATTACAATTATAACAAGTATATTCTCATTTTCTATATACTACTGTAAAATATATCTAAAAATGTATATAATAACGTATTATTATTTTCCATTTTTCATATTGCTAAATGAATAATGGTAATATTTTGCTAAATAAATGAATAAATATAGTGATTATGAGATAAGATAACAACAAAAATTACATAATCGTGTATAATTATTTTTGTTTTGCCTCTAATTTAATTTATTTTTGAGTTATGTAATTATAAATAATATTTTTTGTTCATAAATACTATTTGTATTTTATTGTGTTACTTAAGCATTATAATATAATGGAATGATATAAAAAATTTGTAAAAAAATTAATTTTTATTAAAAAGTTAATTTTAATCTTCATCATTTTACCAAAAATCATTTTATTCACATATGGGGATAAGATGGCGAAATTGACAGGTCTTCAAAAAATTTAAATTATACAAAATTTTAATTTATTTATAAATTTATTTTTCAATTTCTGCAAATGATAGGTAAGACTTTAGCTAATAAAAAAAAAACAATTAATCATTTTTACATCATTATGAAAATCAAAATAAATCAACAAATCTTAAGATCGTCATCTTACCCTCTTTTCCCTACGCATTGCAAGATGCGAGTGAAGAAAATTCGGAGATTCGAAAGAAAATATCACAAAGCGTGGCGCAAAGAACTCGAGGGATGAAATCCCAGCGACGATAGATCGTACAACACTTGGCCGTAAACGCGCCTTGTTCTCGCTCGCGTAATAAGATTCGCGCGGGGGATTCTCCTCTTTTCCCACGGGGGCGGATATCGTGCCGTAATGAAACACGTGATCCTTTCATCCCGACTGGCGCGCGTGCGCGTCTAAGATAATTGCGCCTGCCGCTACGGAGCCGCGTGAGCAACGGCGGGACACGGCACCGCTCCGCGAAAATAACGTAATTAGGCGTTGCACAATTGAGCGCGGCCGAATAATTGAGAAAGCGAGATTCCTAAGCGGCCTCGAGCGGCTCCGTTTGCGCGGCAATCACAGACCCGGTGGCCCGAAGTCTAATCTACGAAAATGCAATCATGAGATCCGCGCGGGTTGAGAAGAGGAAGATCGGGGATTTCATCGTGTTCGAGCTGTGTCGATTAAAGGGACGGAGGCCGGGGGGAAACGAGAATTAAATTTCATCCCCGGAGAAACGGAATGGGAATTGAGAACGGGCATGGACGTTGGGCAAAACGTCGAGGAGTGTACTTTGTAATTTTAAATGAGGAAAGATCCTTTCATCCGCGAGCAAGGTCGCGCGCATAAAGGTTTCTCTTTTCGACATTTATTCAAGTTTTTATTACTTTAGGTTTTTTTCGTACCTTAATTTTCAAATTAGAATTGTCTTGAAATGAAGTCAGCTCTGATAATTTTATTATAGGAAACTTTATATAGGATAAAATTTTCATAAGTCGAAGTCGATCACTCAGGAGATGAATAAGGAGATAAATATGATCCTAAAACTAGAAAGAAAGTTGGTATAAATACAGGCCCGAAAATGTATCGTTTTCGAATTATCACTATTTTTACGTTGAAATTTGAAATTACTTTGCTTTCGAATTTTTTTTTGTCAAAATTAAAAGAAGAGATAATTTTCATGAGTTTTACAATATAATTAAAGTCAAATAAAAGTTGCGAGCTGTTTTAGCACTACTCAAGCTGCGCAACTAGAGCGATCTCTGCCAAGAGATATTAAGTAGGCTATATCTCCGTGCGTGGTGCATCCTCTATAGTGATCACTTCTTTTAATTTTGATAAAAAAGTTTTAAAGCAAAACAATTTGAAATTTCAATATAAAAAGCGATAATTCAAAAACAATGCATTTCCAGATCCATATTCATACCGACCTTTTTTCTTGTTTTTATATCCCTTAAATCACTTTCCGAGCGATTGATCTCTACTCTTGAAATACTTTTATATATATATTTTTTTTTTGTTATTTTTCGTACGTGCCAATTTCGCGGCTTCTCGCAACAATGACGTAAGAGACGAAGAAGTGATACATATCATGCTCGCAGGCACGTTAGCTCACGTACATACGGCGAAAGAAATAATCTACGAGGCCTTCTAGGAATTCGTTGCATTCGTCCTTAAACGATCGTTGTGGCGTACCAGGAAGTCGAGGGCCGATTACGATAAGGTGGCGCCATGGCCGAGCGCGCGTTGTGTTTCGCCGCGAGACGAAGCTAATAAGAGCACCATAAGGACCGTCGTGTCGTTGTCGCGTCGGGACAACGTCGACCCCGAATTTAGTGGCGGTCGTAATCTTTGAGTTCGACACAAAGCTCGTGGCATCTGGCAGTAAGATAAAGCGTTTTGTCGTAAAACCGTTACCAATGCGCTTTCCAAATGCGTTTAACGTGAAGAAAAAGGAATAAAACAAGAAAATATCTGCTCGAATAAATTAATTTGAATTACCCCACTGGTATTTCTGCTATTGACTTCTGAATTTATAATTCAATGAATTTGTAATTTATCTTGTATTTTTTATTTTGTATATATGATGAAATTATTTAGAAAGCATTGTTTGTACAATAGTGTTTTTTCATGATCCTTTGTTAAGATAACATTTTTATATTATTAATTTAAATTACTATGCAATAAGTAACTCTCTCGTCGATTAATTTAAACTCTCGATAGCGCAATGTCAATAAAACGTCATATTTCATGATGATCGGCGCGAATGTATTTTTAGCCACTGATGTAACATCGAAGACCTCGCTGTCAGTTGCAGGAGCCATCGATCATCGATTGGCGCTCTTATATGGCGGCTTCCGATCGTATGGATTTAAAAGACTGATAAGAGTGAGGCAAGGTCGGAGATATATAAGTATGTAAAAGCGGGTTAACAGCCGATGCTCGCCGTACTAATTATCGCGGCAATAACGAGGGAACTTCCGTCATTCCTGTCCCGACGACCTCGGCCCCCGTCACGGCTTGTAATCACTGTAATTATTTACTCCGAATTAATCGTTATTATTGAGCTGTCACGAGACGCTTTGCAAAATTATGGTATTATCAATACAATATAAGAGAGGAGAAATTGAAAACACATAATTTCTCTTCTCATCTCTCGTTTGCAAATTACAAACTGTCGTTTATTAAAAAGCTTGGACATTTCAGCTTTCGGGACATTTTCGATAACATGTGATTTTGAAAATTGAAAATTTATCGATATCCAGAATGGATACATATTTCCTCTTTACTCGGCGCACTCGAGTCGCTCTCGTGAAGGTTTTCGTAACGCGTTCCGCGAGTATCGAGCGAGGTCTTGGGAAAGTTTCCCTCGTCTATCGATCGCCGCGAACGCAACGTCGGGGTGATGCAAGTGCGTGATCGCTATGCGAGAGCGCGTTGCAAAAGGCAACTGCGAGGTAGAGAAGCGAGGCGAAGAACGCGTTACCCCTTCGACGCCGACGATCGGATAGAAAATGTCACGTCGTCGCGCGTTTACGTTATCGCTTTCGACGATGACGATGACGGGCGTCATGACGTTTGGTCTAACACGTTCCGATCGTCCCGGGGCGTTACGCGTAATCGCCGCACCGCCCAGTTTTTAATAACTTTCACCCGAACGGGACCGAGCTGGGTACTTACATTCCGCACGCAGGAGACCGTGCCGTACGATGCGAAACGTAACGGGAACGTCGCGCGTCCATGTCCTTCCCAGGTGAAATTGAAATCGCGCGAGGAATGCGATCGTACTTACGCGCTTTTACGGGCACCGATTCCGGGGTGGGGCGCGGCCGGCGCTTTAAATTTCGGCGCCGGTTTGCGTTGTTTATCGGGGGCGTCGGCATCACCCGGAACTGCGTGTGTCTCTTTCACGGCGCCTCGCCCGGCATTTTTATGGTCGCGCGGGCATCCGGGTGCGCTCGAGGAGAGATACTCTTCTCTTTCTCTTGCGCGAAGAACCTCTCTCGGAGAGACGGAGCGTCGATGCGTGTGATTTTCTTCAGGGGAGGAGGGAGAAGGGGAGAGGGGGACCCCCTCGTGGGGCCCTGCACGTATCGCGTATATTAATCCTTCGAGTACCTGTCTACCACATGTCGCGCGTCAATTCGCGGTGTTCCGCGGTGTTAAGTAACGATATGAATATCGAAAGAGCTAGACGGCGAACGAAGAGATCGTTCTCTCAATGGACGGGAATTGTCGGTGAAATATTATCGAGGAGATATATTATCGTTCGGATAACAGGTGATCTCGTAACAACGTCGACGTTAACTAGGAAGGGTAGCGTCTCTCACGTGTGAAAAGAGGCCGCGCAACCCGTCGGTGCTGTTGCCGCATTGCCGTGCTTGACGAATCGACCGCGTTACGTCAGTGATGAATTATTTTACGGCTGCGTTTTATCGGCGCGTCGACAATTTTGCGTAATTTCGCGCGCGCTCGCGCTACCTTCATCTCGGAAAATCGCGGCACGGCACGGCACGGCACTCGAGAGGCGGCCGAGGCCGCTCTTAAAATCCGTCCCGCTTTCCACTTTTGTTTCGCCGCTCGACGTGGCTCGGCTTGCCACTTTGCGTAAAAGAGCGCGGTAATAGGAGGCGCCGTTACTACCAACGTCGTTACCGCGTAATATTGCGTGGCTGCCGGATACGCTCGGATTATACCGTGCCCGGCTCGATCCTTTTTCCTCCGTTCCTTTTGAGAACCGATGAAACGCAGTGCGCTTCGCTGTTAATGAAGAGCCGCAAAACTTTGAAACGAGCCGAGTCTTAACGGATCCTTCTTTATTTCCCTAGCTTATTTTCCAAATTAGGATGTATTCCCGCTGCTCTCGTTACTCGCGATTAAACGTATCGGCCGCCGAGCGTTGCTTTAGCTACGAGCATAGTGGATCAAAAGTGTGTGCATAAAAATGTTTAAGAGCTATTAAACTTTCTATTGTTGCAAATCATCGACTGAACGTTCCATTCTATGAAACGACTTGTTTCACCTGATATCATCTGCCTATTTGATAGGTAAATAAAAAATTTGATTTGTTTAAAATAAAATATAATTTTTTATAATAATAAATTGAAATATTTTTAACATAATTTTTACTTATGCATAAAGTAAAAAATTCAATAAAAATTATAAATGTTAAATATGTCAAAATTCATTTTTTGAAATAGAAATAAGTTTGTAGTAATCACTGATTTCATTATATTATCGTGATTTTTATTATTATTGAAATAAAAAATTATGCATATACGTATACACAGATACACAAAATAATTAAACCATCTTCGATAAATGATATTGAAATATACTGACATATTTCACGAGCGGTATATTTTTAACATACAATTACATAAATTATGGAAGAATATCAGAGATATATAATTTGTTTATTTCACTTAGTATATAAAAAATTATTTATAAAGAACCAAAACTCTCGAATTCAAATTCTACATTCCTACATTCTTAAGCTTGCGCCAAATTATGTATGATTCGTGATTCATGATTTACCAATAAGTCATTTAATAAATTATTTTACAAAAATAAGTTAATAAGTTACAGTATAAAATACATAAATCATGTAATATACATCAATTATACGTGAATAATCATTTAGTTTCAAATATCGCATATAATTTCCAAACGAGTGATATATAGTATGTTATTTCCGCTTTTTCCCAGCTCCTGCGATCTACTGCGTGGCGTTCAATTTGATCTTCTCTTTGACGGTGGACACGAATATCTGGGCGAAAAGAAGCCTCCTAGCTTCCTGGACGCGTGAGATTTGCATACGTCACTCGGACCGAGCGAGCCTCTAGAGAGTCAAGAGCTGACGTAGGAAATTCGTCACGGCGAATTGCTCGCGGCTGGACGTTATATCCGCCGTTAAGATCACCGTGAGTCCGGTTCTCTCTCGAACTGCCACGTTCGCTCGCTCCTATCGTTGGCTGTTATGACAAGTGGGCTATTAATTTCGCTCTCGAGCTTGGCTCGAGCCTCGCGGGGTCCGCGCGCACGCTGCTCTCTGTAGATGTACTTCACGAAGTGCCTCTTTCCTACCGCCTCTCCCCTTCGTCCTCCTCGTCTTTCCCGCAGCGGAAAAGAACTTCCGACCATCCCTCGATTTCTGTGAGTGACGACTATATTTAAATCCGCACCTGTGTAGAAATTGCACTCGCGTGTGCCGTTCGTTCGCTCGCTCGCGAATCGTCTCGAGAAATTCGCTCGTTTGGAATATAAAATAATTTATTATAATTTATTAATTTTACTTCGACATTATTTGTATTTCTAACAAAAATAATTTCTATTGTAGAAGTCGATAAATCAAGCCATTAGGAAATGCGCGTTGCACAATATCATCTCTGAAATTTCTTTTTAAAATTCAAGTTTTGCAATTTACGGTAAAATAATACCGATAACGAGATTTTGTACTCGAAAAGGCACGAGCTGACGTAACTTTGTAAGTAGTCAATTCAATCTGCCTTCGCACCACTTCGTTCTTGTAATTAAATCGCTTAAGAACTCCTTGGACGCTCGACTAATCCCTGACACTTTCCCATTTGGATGGCGAGATCTAATTTACATTTCAATCTACGAAATTTAAGAAACGAGCAAAACGCGCCTGCAGCCGAAGATCGATCGTTCGCGCGAACAACGTAATTTGTAACGCGGCGTATCCGGCGTATGTCGTTTCCCAAGATAATAAAGCACCGAAAGTCGGTCTCGGTGCCGGAGCAGTTATCGTTACGCGGCACCGGCCGGCGATTCTTTCGGCATTGCACTTTCGCTCGCGCGTCGACGAAAAAAAAAAAAAAAAAAACAAGAATGCAATAACTCATAGATCCGCGAGTGACGGCCCGCGGACGGTTGGACACGGCGGAGGAATTTCAGTTTCACACCTCGACTTCAAGCCCGTTTCCAGCTTGACACGTTCATTACGGTATTCCCGACGTTGGAACAACCGATATTATCACCGATCTATCTCGAGAGCTGCTGTTCTCGGTGTTCTCATAACGGCTCGCGCCTTTTATCGAATGAAAACTGGCACATCTGAAAGAAGTCGGGGAGGGAAACCTCCCAATAAACCTCACTGGTATAAATATGATATAATATACGTATTAGTTTAGGTTTAGAATTGATACACGAAATATAAGATTTTTATGCCATATAAAAATTATATGCCATTTAAAAATTATAATAAATAAGCATTTTTCAATCATTAACGAATATTCCTTGGTATAAATATAATATGACGTACATCCGACAAACACAGATTGGTATAAGAAGTGTATAAAAACTCAAAGTACTATATGGTGTAAGAAAGAAAGATATTAAATAAGCGATATAGACATATCTACGATTTTATATACATATTTATAAATTTATTTATGAATATCATAATATAATTACCTAATTGATACAAAAATACCTAATTGATACAAGAAACATATAAAAATCTATAGAATTTATAAAACTCATACATATTGTATGTGTAAAAAATATATTAAATAAATGTATATAATTGATGGACTGTATTCTTTCCTTACATATCATATAATATGAATTTTTATACATTTTTTGTACCAATCTTTGGTATATTGGGATTAGATGGCATTTCTTCTCGCAGTTGGGTATATTTATAATATTTTTGTAACCTATTTATATGTATAAACATAGTTGATTACGAATATGTTTTTGAAATTTTTTATATATTATTTTTTTTAAGAGTAATTAATAATAATTGAAAAAAATAATTGGAAAATAAAAATCAGAAATGAAATAAAATAAACATTCCTAATAAACATGGATTGGTATATGAAACGTATAAAAACTACATGTATTATACGGTGTAAAAAGTTTAGTTATGAATATGTATCATACAAAACTTATAAATACATACACATATATATATATATATATATTTATATTCATAAATATGTATATAAAATGAAATGGGTCGCGGACATGTCCACGTATCCAAAAGTATTACATATATGTTTATCGAAAACGTTTTTTACACATATGATACGTATGGTTCTATAGATTTTCATACGTTTCTTATCTAGCAATCTGTATTTATTGGGTTAGGACACACAACCAATGCAAACAACATACGTACGATACGTACGATACATATGCACGTATGCGCGCGCACGTGCAAGAATAATAATTTATTTACCGGAATAACTCACAGTTCGCGACTCGCGCACCGTAATTTATCCGCGCCTTCGAATATAATCGTCGTACGTAAAATATACTCATTATCCGCGCTTTGTCATAATTACGGCGGAAACCATCTGTCGCGGTTGCGATAAGGAGCCCGCCTGTAAATGCTGATTTACCGCGGATTCGCGGATCGTGCATCGTTTTTACCGCCACCGTCGCGATGAAGAAAAATCGCTAAACGAGCGAGATCGCCGCGGACCGTCGCGCTTAAATGTATTTACTTCGGTTTTCCGATAGGAGATATCCTCGTTTGTCACCGACCGTTTCCTACTTGCACCTTGCACCTGCTCGCGCCACCGATGCGCTTCGATTTGCGTTCCCGCCGTAGATTCAAGGTCAACGCTGATGCACACCGGCGTCGGGAGTAGCGTCGGGGAGAGGTCGTCGAGCTCGATCCTGATTAATGGCTTTCGAGATCGAGACTGCGTCCAGGTGCCTCGACACCGCTCGCAAGGATCCAAATCGTCGCTAAAGTCATGTTTGCGCCATTTAATATCAGACACGACCATTCGTGATTTATCCCGAACCTTGATAGACCCTGATAGACCATACTATCTTACCATCGAATCTATCAAATCTATCGAAATGTTAATTTCAACAATAATTGACAAATCTTTCTGTTGCACGAAAAAATATACACGACTAATTGATCTTTAAGAGTATATACAAATTAACTGAAGAAATCACTTTTGTATTGTATATTTTAAGGATTACACAGAACTGCACTGCGTCCTTGTCTTGGAGATTGTTTTTCATTTTCAATTAAAACATCTTTTTTATTTTTGTTTTAATCCACACGAATATTTAATTTATAAAATTATGTTTTCGACAAAGGGCCAGATTTTGTACAATATTTGACAAAAATAGCCAGGCTGGAAAGTAGTGCGTATAAGCAGCGAGATTAACATTAGCGCGAATGCGGCACCGTCTGGTCGCGGACGAAGGAGTAGCTTAAGAGAGGTCGTCACTCGATCCTGATTAATGGCTCTTGGTATCTCGCGGGGCTGTAAACAGTATTAATCAGGATCGAGTTTATACGGTGCGCGAACGCGTCACGAATCGCATTAATCAGGATTCCGGTCCGGCACGAAACGCTCGTGTCTACGTTACGTTACATTGCATTGATTTACTTTGCGTTTTCCGAATATCGCGCCCCGCGTTCCTCTTCTTGTCACAGATATTACTAATCCAAGAGATATATATATATATATATATATATATATGTCGCATCTCTCTTTTGAATAATCAAAAAGATAGAATATTTTCGAAAGAATATTTTCTCTCTTAAAAAAATACTTGATAAAATTTCTCTGATATATTAAAGAAAAGAGCGATCTGTTGAGAAGATTGTGACGGTAGCGATAAATGAATGACATAATATTTGATTCGGTTCTCTCGATAAATCATATATCTAGGAATTGATTTCTATGATATATCGTGTCCATTGAGCCATTTGCATCGTTCATTAAGGGAGAATTATTATCGTAGATCGAAAATCATATGGTCACACTCTGCGGGATGTGTGATCTTGATCTTTCCATATGTGTATTGATCCTTCCGTACACTATGTCGCGATCGTGATATATCACGTATGTCATTATGGCAATCGGAACTGGCAGGACATATTTGTGCCTATTCCAACGTCAATTTTACAGCTGTCCGATCGAAAGGACGAGCCTCTCGTGGCTATCGGCCTTGTCGTCGTTTTACATATCCGTGGCGAATGGATTTAGCAACGGGCGTGCCGGAGAATCCAACATTGTAGTTTACGGCTTACAGTCAGGATCAGTTTAGCGGCTGTCAAAAGAACGAAAATTCACTCGTGCTCGTTCGGCCGCAAGACTGATCGATAATCGCCTCACGCCGCAGATAAACGTGACCGATTCTAATTGTAAACTCACTCTATGAATTAATACGTCAAGTAGGATTGGAATTAGATTTGCCATTTAACTCTTCGCGCGGTTCCACGCGGCCTGACACGTAATTTGCAGAAATTTATCATTTTTAATAACATAACTCGGAGATTATCGCTCATAAATCTTTCACAAGGTTTTTCACAATTCCAATTCCTTTTATCAGCAAAAAAAAAACTTGCTTTTAATTTACGAATAAATTATTATTTTTGCAACTTTAGAAACAACCTTGTTTGTAAATATCTTTCTCATTTATCTTTCAGGTCGATCCCCGCGCAGCCGACATTGAAAAACCGTCTTCCGCGATCGTCGAGTAAAACGATCGATTCTCCATCCTTCTGCGAGAAGAGCCGTTTAAGTAGAAGCAGGGAGAACTGTTCGGTCGGAACAGATTCAACGTTTCCGGCACCGATATGAATGCAAGTCGCGTCACTTCGCCTCGGCCGATCGCCTCGTCCTCGACGCGAGCGAAAAATCACGCAGCGGGATACCTCTCTCGATAATCCCCTCGGAGGATAAGGCGTTTCGCCGATCTCCGCGAGCCCGTTCGAGCCGCGATCGGCACACTTTCGCAGGCGAGTTTTTCACTTCCGCCATTACACGGACACGCCGCCCGTCGCCCTCGAAAACAATGGCCCAACGGCGTAGCCCGATATTGTCCATACTTGTCCGTCCCTCCCGCTCTCCCGCTTCGCCCCGTCTCCCACCGGATCGAACGGATGAACGACCGATCGGCTTTCACTGATACTTCGATTCCCCCTGCGTTTTATTCGCCGTATTATTAGAGATAGAGCGCCCGTCCGCGCGCGCTTTTTCCGCTTACGGCCGCGGCAGCGAGCTTCGCCTCGCATCGCTCTTGAGCTGCAGTTTAGCTCGTTTAAGATACTACCTCATTACCATATCACTTATCCTGTCTCGTAACTCACCCCGCAACCATTTCTTTATTATTATGTCCCAGCGCAACGTCGTTTCCTCGACGGCCAACTCTTCCTAGATACCGCGCGATTACTATCGCGCGCATTTCATAACTCGAGTCTTCCAGCGGGATGAAATGTTCCCGGGGGTATATTCTATCGCGACAAATTCAAATTTCTAAGTCTCCAAAGAAGACGTTTCAGAGAATACAGAATAACGACTCTCGCAAATTGCTCTTCGTGGATCGCAAAATAAATTGAATGAACTTTTGCACAGATCTAAACTTCTCAGCTTCTCCGAACGGGTACTTAGTACTCGCGTCGAGAGCGTTGCTGTAATGCACATTTCTCAAATGAAAAAAAAAAAAAAGAAGTAATATCTATCGTAAATATCTCTCTTGGATTCGAAAAGACATTTTAAATGGATTTCATTGAAAATGAAGCAGCTTCGCGTCTCGAAGAAACTTCCGAGCGAGTAAGAACGAGATTTCGTGGACACAAACGCGAGAGATCTGATTTACGGCGATCGGATTTACGCGGCACTTTCATCCTCTTTCGCACGCAAAAAAATTTACGCTCGCCGACGTATCCTCGGGGCAGAAGGCGCAGGAGTCGTACATAAAGAAAAAAGAAGCGAGGCGCGCAAACGAGGTCTAAGATCGCGCGCCGGGGCTTTCTTCGGCGGCGTTGAGGGTGGCAGTTTAATTTCGCGCGACGGCTGTAAAGCCGGCCAGACCAAAGTCGCTTCTGCGAACCCCGTGCCCCGTACCCAGATACACGCCGACGGATATATATATATATATATATCTCGGGAGTGCATACACGCATCGGGGCAACGGCGGCGCGTTGCTCTGCGTCGGCGGCGGTGGTTAATCGGCGGCTCAAACGAGCAAGTGGCACTTCCATTTCGTCCCACGGGCTGTAAAACTCGCGCGAGAAGGGTTGACGCGATGCGCCGACCGGGTGATCCTCCCTGCGCCATGCAGCGCGATAATTGCCACGCCGCCGCTAAGAAGGAACTGGTTTTAATAGCTCAGTATGACCTTCGCTCGCGGTTTTCGAGTCGTTCGTTTGTGTCGGACGAAAGTAAAAGAAGAAGCGGGACGATATCCATCTGTGATATCTGTCCGTGACCCGTGATCCCATTGTTATTTAAATAAAAATACAATGGGAAACTTATTTTACAGCTTATTCTAAATCGCGACAAAATTTTTTTGTGTTACTTTTAAATATCATATAGTGTAATCCATAATTTTTTCATTGTAAATAAAAAAGGTGTAATATATCTTTAAAAATTGATATTTTACAATTGTACGCCAACATATTTCATTATCACCCTTAAACTTTAATGAAACTTGTAAACTTTTTTATTTTTTTGTCATTGACTTTTAACTGTAATATTTTACAATTATTTTGCCACGCAAGCAAGATTTTAATAATTTCTCTTAATTTTTTCATATATACTTTATACAATTACATTATATATTTTGCGTGTTCCTTTCACTCTGCTAAAAATATTTATTTCCAGACCATAATGAATTCGATTCAACGGTTAGACCTCGCAGAACTTATTGCAAGGGAACTAAGATTTTCTATTCTTGATTAGCGTCATTCAACAGACGATAGTGACCAATTTAATGTAACGTTACGCATAACTGTAAACTCAACCCAGATATGATGCGTGTAAGCGAGCAAAGACAGAGGAGTGTACCGGACGGTGATCTTTCACGGTGTACCGGAAATAATTGAGGTAGACCTGCGGCGAATTCTCTCTCTCTCTCTCTCTCTCTCTCTCTCTCTCTCTCTCTCTCTCTCTCTCTGCGAGGGTGGAGATCACTGGCGAAAAACACGAGAAGGCGTTCGTTACAGTAGGCGATCGTTCTTCGAGCAGCTTAGTGGTGACAACAATGGAACATTGCGCGTTAATGTCGCGGGCACGCAGACGTAATTACGTTCGCGATATCGCGATATGTACCATAGTGCGTGGGTGCAAATCGTGTCGTTAACCGGTTAGTACCGGAACTCGGAGCGTTAATTACATCCGTTAATTGCGCTCGACTTTGCATCCGTTAATTGCGTCACTTTGTTACTGGTTATTCTGGTCTTCTTTAAATCAATAAATTTTTAAATGACGTATTTTATATATCTTGTTCGAAAAACTTACTCACTTTTGTTTTATGTTTTGAATAATATATATAGAATTGTTTTATATAACAAGGGAAACACATGCGCGATTAAAAAATAAGTATAAAAAAGAAATGATTAGTTTATAAACACATGCAATATAACATCTTTTTTACATATATATCTTATATGAAAAGAACCAAATATATAGCAAAAATTGTCATGGTTTCTATTTAATCTTATTTGTGAAAACAAAGTATTAATAAAGCATAATATATTATTCTTTGTTATTATATTAAAGTAAAGTAAAAAATTTCATAAATTTTAAGAAAAAAAAAGATAAATTCTATGTAACAATAAAATAACATGAATCTTCGTTTTCAAATATGATTATATAAAAAATAAGATAAAAATAATTTTTTTCAGTAGATTAAATAATAATTTTACTCGAAATACATAAAATAAGCGAATTTCAAAATAATCAGTGAAGTCATCTTCGTATTTGAGATCTACCTAGAAATCTAATTTCGGAGAGTTTTAGTTACTCGTCTTTCATATAATTGCCACTCTCGTGTGAATAAAATGCAGAAAGTTTCGCGTCGTAAAAAATAACATTCTTTCTTGTTTAAACGCGTGAAACACGCATCGCATAGATGTAATGAGATTTGTAAATTTCCTCTGCGTTCCGGACATTTTACGTGGAGGTGAATGCGCAAGAACACGCAAAGATTCTCGAGGATCGCAGCATGACGAGATCGAAGGTTAAGCAAACTGCCCGTCCACGCAGTTTTTAGACAGCTCCGCATTCCTCCTGGAAGTAATCCGACCGGTGCGTACCATCACGCGCCGCCGATGCGCCGCGTTACAGTCATTATTATTGTTATTAAACTGCCAACCGCGGACTCGTATCGCATTCGGCGCGGGAAGCGGAAGAGGGAAGAAAAAGAGGAAACGATCGCACGCGATCCGCTCGATCTGCATGCGAAGAAAAACGGAGGCGGTCGGTCGGTCGGGCAATTTGCGGTGAATGTAGGCCACACAGGCGCGCGCGCGCGCGCGCGCGCGCGCACCGTACCGAGATTAGGATAATAAATATTGCCGTGAGGTGAAATCATCCACCGCGTCTCTACGACTGACCTTACCGTAGGCCGTTACCATACCGCGAAGAAGCGTGAGGGGGAAGAGGAGGAGGAAAAACGAGCGGTGGCACGGTCTGCACGGGCTCCTCTCATCGCGGCACCCTCGCCGCGCGTTTTACGACACAACCTACATTTTACTTGCTCGTCTTTCGGCGAGAAAGTCTCACAGGCGAGCGTCTCTCCGCGCTACAGATATGCCCCCGGATATTCCTTTTAATTGTATATAATTAGCAAAAAATCTTTTGTTTTTTTCCGATATTTTTTCGATATTTATGAAGCCTATCATTAGCCTTTTATTTTACATTTTTTTACATTAGTATTACTACATACATATTTTTTTAAAAGTTTATTTAGATTTCTTTAGTTTGCATGTTGTTACCAAAATAGTTTACCTAACTTAATTCTTATGAAGTTATCTATTGTTTGTGTGAAATGCGTTAATAACTAGTCACGAAAAAGAAAATAAAAATTGATTTCTAAAATTGTCGTAGCAGTACAGAGAATTGTGAGAATTATCGTTTGTTAGTTTTTATCGATTATGATCGTCGAGTCATCTTCGTGACGCCTTCGCAGGCGGGTCCATCCCTTCGCTCGTACTTGCGAGAGATAAAGAGGCGAGAAAGAGGAACGCGTTTATCCTAAAGATAAAGAAAAACGCGAAGGGATAAATCACGCGCCCGCCGCGTTAATCTGAAAGGAATCCTGAGGAACCCCGGGGCCGACTGACGGGGCGGAGAGCAAGAGTTGAGACCGAAAGGACGAAGGGCACAAGCAAGGCGCGACGGTGCCCTTCGCCATTTGCCTTCGCGAATGTGTCATTGTTTATTGCTGCGAGTCGTGCGAGATAGTATCAATTGAATGGTCCGGAGATTGATGTGATCCCAGCGGGCAACAGCGTCAGAACATCATCGACGTATTATTCTCTCTCTCTCTCTCTCGTCCCGTCCTCTCTTCCTTCTCGCTTGCTCCTCGCCGCTCGTTGCCCGCAGCGTTAATTGTTTTCCTAATTCGGACACGCCGGGATGGAATTATGTACACCTCCAATTACAATGATACATCGGCAACACGCGACACGCCACCTCCGCAAATTCGCCATCCCGACTTTATTATCGTCCGCGTATCCACCGTTACTCTTATCAGTTTATTTTCGTGCGACGCGCCGTTAAATTTATTTGCATGTAAATTTGCACGGCCAGGCCATTCTTGTCAAGGATCTCATCCCGGAGAAGTCCCCGACCTCCCGCAGAGACGGAGACACGTTGTCCGGAATTACTACAATTACGCGAATCTGATTTTTTCCGAAGTCACTCGGGGCATCTCCGATAAATACATAGCTTTAATTAATAGTTAATTAAGGACACGTCGAAGAAAAGGAAAGACGCGCTGATAATCTCAATTTAAGCTCTTAAGAAAAATTGGAACCGGCTGTAAAAAGCTTAACGGTGCACTCCGCTCATTGATTTTGTCTTAATTGCGAATCGATCAAATTTTTTTTCGTCGCGGCGTTTAATTAAAGGCGCCGATTGTACGGGGCTACCTCGATCGTTGCCTTTAATTGCTTTTAAATGCTACTTTCGTGCGTACGTCTGTGTACGGATATCACGGATTAAATGAAAAAGATACGAGTTTGAAGATAAGTTTTATCGTCGACTCGTAAGAACTTATCCAATTCGGAGCGCGAGCCGATGATACGACGGTGGTTGCGGACGTAATTGACTCGCAAAGAACACCTTTAACTAAAACGCGAAGGATAGAAAGTCTTGAAAAGGTCTCTATTGTTTCCTATGGATGTTGCGTGATCGGTCAGTCGATGAACGCTGATGAATGACGGCGTACTTTTTTCCCACGTCGTTCTACCAACCTTTGAACTGAATCAAGATGCCTAAAGCGATATAGGAATTAGGAAGAGCAACATAATTTTCTAATACTTGTTAAACTTGTCATGTAGAAGAAACATATTTATTTTGATTCATCTCGTACAAAAAGTATTGCAACAAAAATTGTAACAAAATTCTTTTATGTATAATAGATAATATTTATACATATGTAATATTCATACATAATATTTCTGCTTTATAACGAAAAGGGTTATATCCTCAATTTAATTTATATTGAAATCTTTTCTTCGTGTAGGACATACAATTTTTTTTAAATTATATACATATTTCAAAAGTGGAGGATGCACTCAGGGTGCACAAGTCTGGAATTCTGATCTCTGCGAAAAGATGCGAAGCGGGCTGTATCCTCCACGTGATGCATTCTGTGCAATACTAAGGCAGCCCGCAATTTTATTTAACTTTAATTATGTTATAAAACTTATAAAGATCATCTCTTCTTTCAATTTTGACAATAACTCGAAAACAATGCATTTTCGAACTTATGTTAACATTAATTTTCTCCCTTGTTTTTGGTTCTCCATTCATCTCTCGAATGACCTCGACCTTATGGAGCACTTTGTATAGGAACTTCTCCAAACAGAGAGAGAAAGAAAAGAGGGGAAAGAGGCACTTTAAAGTGGCGATTAGGAATCTTCTGTCGGATTCTTGAATAACGGAAGAATATGGAACGGTATTGTGGAAGAATGATCAGAGCATTTGACGATATCTGAGTGCATGCGCGCATCCCATAGATATCCGGAATGGAACACGCGAAATGATAGCTTCTCTCGTAAATCCGGTTTCACTCGCGGCGTCAGTGTCGACGCGCCGCAAAAGCGAGCGCGCAAAAGCGAGCGCGTCTCGCAGGTGCCGTCGACGCGACGCGGAAAGGAAAGATCGGAAAGAGGAAACGGCGAAACGTGGTGAAAGTGGTGCGCGATGCACTTCGGCTATACCGAAAGATTAGCCGGTCTAAGGTGGACCGGCTACTAATCGAGGAACTGGAGGCTCCGCGTTCCTCCTCACGGACACGCCCTTACTTGGCGCAACAGCCACCATTTGCGCGCAATCTCCTTAATCGTGGATCGTTACAAAAATTATTATCATTACATACATCAGGTTGAGCTTGCAATGTTTTTTCATTTCGTTTTAATTCGATATACCGATCATATGGTTAACGGACCTTACTTTTTTCAATTGCCTAATTGAATGACAGTATTTATTATTTATTAGATATTCATTATTTATTACTGTCTTTTCTAAGCTGCTAAATGAGACATACAAAAAGAATATATAAAATTGTATAGCAGCATTAAACATTATATAGAAAAGGTAAAATAAATTATGTAAGATTTTAAAAACGATGATAAATTCCAAATGCGAAAAATGGTTATAAATTTTGCACTTTGAAAAGTGACAAAGATAAATGGTAAAATCCAATTAAAATCTGAAAATTTTAATTATTTTTTAAAGAAAAAAACTTGTAAAAAAGGCAAAGATATAAAAAAATACACATTCATAAGATATATATTTGATTAATATATATCTATATATTTCTAATATACGCGAAATTTGCATCAATATAATGATAAATATACTTATTCCCTTTTGATAGTAAAATATTTGTGAAAAATGATGAAAAATACTCTCTTAGAGAATGGTAAGGAATCATTAGCTTATATCTGCAATACAAAATAAGATACATTTATCACATGTCGATTATTACAGATATGATAAATCTTTAATCCGATAACAACCGTGGAACCAAGAACTAGCGAAATAAGTTCCTAACTAGTATTGGCAAAATATTCATGTTTGTCGAATAAAATTGAAAATAGGATTTCAGTAAAATATTAAAAGCCGCAAAATTGCGGCTTCAGTATATTCCTTTTTTCCATAGAAAAATTTTCTCTTTCGAAGAATCCTGATTTCCTAATTTGATATAAAATGAAAAAAAGATTGAAAAAAATCTATCGCGTCTGCTGAACGGATCTACGCTTATACAACGATTACTCCTCTCTTCTGGTCTGATCAGAGCGGCGCGATCGATCAAGCGTGCGATCGCAAGTACATTCGCACTGCACGTTAGTACGTACGCACTCACGCACGCACGCACCACGCACGCACGCACGCGTGTGCGCCACGGCGGTGTGGCGCCGGGGGGGGGGGGGCGCCTTTTCACGGGCTGACGCAGGCAGGCACGCGTGCAAAGCGAGCAATAAGGTAATGGGGCGTAACCGAGGCGGCTTTGCCTCGCGGTGAAAGTTAGCGCCGTGACGTTAATTGAGGAGCGCCTTATAGCGCTAAGGAATTAGGAGTTATCCGGCGAGGCCGCGCGCCGCGGCGCCTGCCGCGTCGCAGGCGCCGTCGGATAGCAATCGCTCCGATCGGTCTAACGCTGGGAATCACGACTTGCTTGTCGTGGCAGGTCATTTGCTAGATCATCACGGTGTGATAGGCGTCTGGAGATCTAGTCGTTCGATTTCAAGACTAGATCGTCAGAGATTTTACAGGATATACATAGTTGGAAGGACGATGACGTTTTCCAGTCTTGAAGTTTTTATTTTTCATAATTTTTCTTAATTTTTTTTTTCTAGAAATTTAAATGAAAACTGTCAACTAATGGACAGAGAATTCTTTTGATGTACAATTATTCAATTAATGACGTTAAGAAAAGTGCGTAATTAATTAATCGGTTTTTAGATAAAATAGATAAAGAAAGCAGATCTGAAATTATTAATTTATTGTGAATACGCGTTTTTGAAATCAGTTTGAAATAAAAATTTCTAGTATGTATAAACAAGAAAGTTTAATTACACATGCAACGTGTTTAGATTTTAACAATCCTCGTTTCTCAATTTTTTTAAATATAATGTGACGTTCGAGAGAAAGATAATTTGTCGGGAAACTGAGCCTCTTTGCGATATTTGACCTCTGAAGGAGGAGAAATCTCTGAGAATTGTGGGAAATTATAAATAGAGATTAGCAAGGAGAGAAGCCTCGACGAGTATATGTATATCATGATTTCCTTTAAAAAGGCAACTGACAACTGGGTCCAATCGTAAATTCACGATTTCACGATAACGACGAGACCGAAGGAAGAACCGGCGTTTCTGAATCCTGCAGGCGATACCGGGACGACCGGAATTCGTCGTAACGAAATCCGATTATCCACCATCGCGTTCTAGGTCAAGAAAGCACCGAGCGCAGCTGATTGCTCATTAGGAAGGAGTGACAATTGCGTCACTACGGCATCGTAAATATAAAACGAGACCATCGTATGAGAATTCGATGTTGCAGGAATTCGGCGATTTTTACAATTAAAAATTGTCAAACTCGCATACAAATGCATGCATATGGGTCAGAACGCGTGTGTCAAATTACGTGCGGTTTATTTTTTTTTTTTTTTTTTTTACATCCAACCGGCCGAGGAAAATTACGATATCTCGATATAGCTAACGATATCTCTCAGATATCGGTACTTTCTAACGATCCGCGTGGCATCGAGTGTCGCGCTGACTGGCAATTCGAAAGGAACCAGCGTCTCCTTCTATTCCGAGCCAATCACCCCTCGATATCCAGACGTGTACATATAAGTCGCGGGTAGATAGAACTACCGAATTCCAGCGCCACTTTGTCGTCGGGAACCTAGCGTGCGTTTATTTTCAGCAACTCTTATTAGAACGCCAAGTAGGATCGAGCCATAATGAGATACGCCGTAATCGAGCCGTCTTATTTCGAATGTGGATCGCGCGCCGAGTACAGGTGTATAAGGTCGTTGCGCGTCGCGAGTATCGCAGCAACGATTGTTGCGCGATTCATTAATAATTGCATCGGGACATATCGGCGAGCTGTTACTTCATACAGGACGATGTACCGTCCTGTGTACCGTCAGACGGGAGAGTGAGACACGGTGGTACACCCTCGTTACGAGCACGTCTCCCGAGAGACTTTCACATTCTGCCAACGGCGCGCACGATGCCCATAAATCCTTATTAGCGATTAGGCCATCCGAAATGTAATAATGATCCACCGTGCGCCACCGGATTGTATCATTAGCCGATGATGGATGATTGCATTGCGCAATTAACAATTACCGGCGCACGTCGAGCGCCCGGAGTGCGCCGGCGACCGAGGAGGATCTTCCATCTTGCAGAACAGAAGATATCCGCGATATCGAGATAACGGAGTCGTGACATTTCACGAGCTGCGAATTCAACAAAGTTGAATTCGACGAACGACGCGGTTTTAATAGTTCAAATTCAGACGACGTTACGAGCGTTACCGTTACGTTATCGTTGTACACGGGTGTTCCGCAGGTCAATCATCATCGGGAGATGATCGGGAGATGAAGACTCAAAAAAAAGATAGTTAATGGTGAACATATGGCATTGTTTTCGAATCATCATCATTTTTATGTTGAAATTTGAAATTGCTTTGCTTTCAAATTTTTTTGTCAAAATTGATACAAGAGGTGGTCTTTATGAGTTTTATAACATAATTAAAGTCAAAGAAAAGTTGCTTTAGTTGCTATTCAGGATATACAACTGTTCTGATTTTAAAAGATGCTAAACGGATTATATCTTTATCACATGGTGCGACATGGTGATAACTCGAAAACAATGCATTTTCGGATTTGTATTCATACTAATTTTCTTTTTTGTTTTTGGACCCCAATCATCTCCCAAGCGATCCACTTTTGAAACATTCCTATATTATACACACGCTGCATACTACGGGATTTATTCCGATTGGAAAGTTGAGGATTCCAACTTTGATCTCGAGAGCTTCTTAAACTTGCTCACGTATCAGTCAGCTTATGTCTATCCAATTACACGCTGCGGAACATAAACTCGAAGTGAGCGTAATTCGCTTTTCTCTCCAGCCGATTTGGCGATCATCGATCACTTCCGCTTGAACGAACCGCCACTTGGTTCCGAAAGTCGGACCCTCGGGCCGCCGAACAAGAAGTCCGTAATTCAATGGGCCCAATGAAAAACATCCTTTTCCGCACGATATCCGCGCTCCGAGCGGGCTCTTTCAATATTCCGTTCCGTACTTTCGCCGTTAAATAATTCTGTCTTGTGAGCGATGTAATTCTCCCCCTTTTTTTTTATTGTAAAATAAAAAAAAAAGGGGAGGGAATTATCTGTCCCGTCGCCGTCAATTGCGAATTTTCGAATGAGGATTAGAGGCTGGGAAACCGGAGGAAAATGGCGCGTGAAACTCCTCTGTCGGCGTTTTTCGAGAGGCACTAAACATCGACCACGCGCGCGCGGAAATATAATTTAATGAACCGTAAACACGCGCGGCACCGGCACTTGCTCGCACTTCGAAATTACGTTTCTGGTTTCGTGCGTCATAAAATTCACGGTGCGCCTCTCGTTTCTCTAATTGATCGGGACCGTAAATCTCCCCTCGTCCCAGTTCGCGAGAGCGGGCGATTTTAATAAGAGGTGAATTAAATAAAAGCGGGACGCGGCGCAGGCAGCGCGCCATAAAGCGGCGCGTCCGCTTTATCTCGATTTATTTTACGAATGTATGTCAGAATTTATTACAATTTGTAATTGCGCTAACTGAGATACGTCATATTAAGCGTAACAAGATAAAAGAAGCTATCGTGGGATCCTCTTACTTCTGTAAGGCATAATTAATTGACGCTTAAAATTTTACAATAGCAGTATTCGCGCGATTCGGAACTTCGGTTTTATATATATTTTGATAAAAAAAAAAAAAAAAATTCTTAATAAAACGTTTCCTGGTATCGTCCTGAAATCGCGACGGGCAATTAAACTCTGCTAAAAAAAAAATAAACGAGATCTATCTGTTTTTAGGGAATTATCTGTTTTTTTCGTGATGTATTAGATAAGTTCCCGAGTATATCTAGGCTCCGCTTTACCGTACATTCTATCTATCGTTCAGTGAAAGCAGAACATCCTACAGGTACCCACATCGGTGATTTCATGCAGCTGGGTTTAGCGCGCGGAACGTGATACATTATTTCGGCCTTATTAATCCGACGGATTTTGATAAATCTCGTCTGTCCGCTTCCTGGCACGAGCCCCGGTCCGAACTCTTAAATTATCAAATTTTCAATTCAAGCCGCCGCGCTGCTCCCGATTTCACTCAATAATGCCGCATTTCTCGCCACCTGCCGTATTACCTCGCCGATCAACGCGGGAAATCAAATCTCTGCAACGCGCAAAAAGTTACAACAGTCTCGCCTACGGCGCTACATTCATTTTTTCCGCGCCGTTCGCAGACCATCGATATTTTATGATCGTATTATATATGTATGTATGTATGTATATATATATATATATATATATATATATATATATATATATCGCGTCGGGATTAAAAGGAGGCTGTTAGACTTGCTTGTTGTGCCGTTCGGAGGAGAACTACACAAGGCGCGTTACGTAAATCGCAAACTAGAATCTTAATCGCGATTAGCCGCGATTTAAGGATCATTGCCGCTGGATCTACGAGCGAGCAAGTCAATGACGTTTCAATTTCTCCGGTCTGGCATGGAGCCAGATCGATTGGCGATCCGTCGAATCTTGCGAAGCGAATTTATCGCACTCGTTGATGGACAATCGGCAACTCAATAGAATCATTCACAATTGACGGAGTTTTATATAAACAAAGGACTTTCTCCGCTAATCCAACGATCACATTAACGAGTACGCTACTTATTTATTATCGCCTCTTCAAATTGCTATTGAATTCGATCAGTGTTAAAAAAAAAAAATAATCAATAAATAAAAAAGTGAAGAAAGTGCCTTTGCAAGTAGGCTAACTAGCGAAATCTTGAATTTGCGTGGCAATGGATGCATCTTAAAGGAAGCTTTTTTTTATCGATCTTCGTGACATTGCGTAAAAATTAATCTTCTCTTCAATGACAAATCCTAGACTTAATTTCGCCGTCGTCGATTCCTCGTGGGAAATCAATCTCTAAAACGGACATTCGTGCGCTCATGAAAGCTCCATCAAAGAAGAGCAAAGTAGTTCAAAGGACTTTTGTAGGCTCGTCGTTAACGATTTTTCGCGCTGATGGCGAAGAATCGGCAATAATTAAGAGGACGTTGTCAACAATGGACGAGTTTTACCATGATATTTCACGTTGTCTAATTGCCCGTGGGTAACTTATACACATTCTAATGAATTTTTTTTGCGCCCCACGCGCGCAACGATCGAGATCGTTCTTACATATGGTAGATACTTACGTATCTACGCGCAATGTGCTTAAAGTCACGAGCGAATTTATGCGCAGCGATAATTTATCCTAGGCACACACGGCGCAACGTTTTAATAATGGCGCCATGACGAGAGCGAATTAATCGTAAGCCACGGCTGGCGAAACCTGCGTTAATAAATAAATAAATCCGTCCTGTAACACGCGCGAAGCGACAGACGCGCTGCCGTTGCAAAATCCGTTGTACGGTTTTTCCGAGGCTCGTCGGTATTATCGATTATTTGCAATCGAACCGTCGCTCGTGAATCAATAAGTAATCAACGCACGGAAGGAAGAGGGGAGAGGGTATTGAGCCGAGGAAAAGGCTCTCTGGGTTGCGCAGAGAAGTCAGACAGAATAGAGCACCCTGTCGCTGTTGTAACTTACTGTTGTAATTGCCAGCGATTGGTCGGCGACCAATGTGTCGTTAGCAGTTACTAGCTATTAATTATATATAATGACGTCCAATCGAGATCAATTAAAAATTGTTTCGAAATATCGGTAAGTAGAACTCTCTGAGAAAGCAAAATAGTTCTGATAGCTACGTCGTGACAAACTGTGACAATTTAAGCACTCACAACTAGGTTTGTATAAACTTATGAAAATAAAAGTATTGAAAAATATCAGAATAACGCTTACATGTGACATTTATAATTGCGATTATAATAACGAATAATTTTAGATTATTTTAGATTATTATTATTATAAGATTATTTTATTAATTATTAGTAGTGAAATATGTAATTGCAATGTGTAATTATATAGATTTTGATATTAGATTTATGAGATTTATGACAATTATACTTTTTCGATTTAGAATTTTAAATATTTTTGAAAAAGTCAATAACTTATTTGTTTTTTATATAACGTTATAATATATAGCTAAAATGCTATTTCTTTTCTCGTTGCTATTATTACTTTTTTTCTCTAAAATAAGTATATTAAGCCGCAGTAGTAGTTCCGCAATGTGAAGATCATTAAGCTCGAGATGACTATTGAATAATATTCAGTGATAAATTCCGCGTTATGAAGTAGTGAACGAGTAATCTCGACTTTGCGGAAAAGCAACGTATCCGCGTTATCTAATCGTGAAACTGTAGATGGATCACTGTGTCGTGTAAAAAGAAAAAGGGGTTGTTTGAAGCACGCGATAGATTCACAGTGGATTCGCGTCTTGGGAGGAAGGAAAGAGAAAGTAGGAAAAAACCGTGCTGTGATAAAAAAGTATAGACGCGAGATAATCGGCGTCAGTGTTAATAATTTCATGCTCGGCCGTCTAATCATTTATATCATTTTAATCGTTCCAGCCTGCGAGCGACAGACAAATTATGTTCGTACGCGCACGCGGGAAGTACTGTAAAAAATCGCAGATTATGAAGCTAAAAGAAGCTCAATCGGAGATTATTTCGTGAGATATTTGATATTCCTGTGCAGCGAAATATTAAAGAGTAATCGAATGAATCTTTTCTTTAAAATCTAATAGGAAAAATTAACTATAATCATTATGGCACGAAAATGAAATCAGTTAATTGATTTTCAATGTAAAAAATCAAAAACCTTAATTTTCTTGAATGAGATATATCTCTCTTACTTCTTATATATTTAATATATTTAATAAAAACACACGTCTTATATGTTGATATAATTGTTTTCAATAATTTCTAAAAAGTTAAGCTAATTTCTAAAAAATTCGAATGCAGTTAATTATCATTACGTATGCCATCATGAAAATCTTTTATATACTCGAGGAGGTAATGTCTCCTCGCGTTTTTCGCATGAATACATTCGCATACGCATATATACGCACATACATATACGCAAGCATACGCATGCAAGGGAAATCCAGTTTGCCGCGAGTTTTTGCAAAACGTACTAGTGTGCACCGTGCAGGGTAGTGATTCCCGGACAACGCAATTATGCAACGAACTGGTCAACCCTTACCCGTTTTTCCTCTTCTTTTCTTCGCGGTTGTTCCTCCTTATATATTTTATCGAAATATTTTATCGATATGATGGAAATAATCTTCACTATTATATTCCAAATATTTTTTTTCTTTTTTATTTCTTTTTATTTATAATACTTTGAAGTCCATTTTAGACAACTTGTAATTCGCATTAAATTGTAGATATAGAATTTAATTTATTATTTTATACATGCTCCTTCATCGCCCTCGAGCGTCGTCGATTGTACCGCTGACCTTGAAGCCCTTGAAGAGATCACACTCGCGGCCTTGCAGCTTCCAGTATAGCCTTCGCTTGCTGCTCACGGATCACGTTCAACTTTGGAACGTGAATTCACCGGTTGCTTACATTGTTGTACCGCGAGAATAAGTCGGTTTCAGCCTCAAAAAACATTCTGAAGTTGCGAAGGAATTCTTGGATTCTCCTTTATGAAATGACCTCCTCGTATTATAGAATTCTAGGACACATTGCTGTTGAAATGTCTTTGTCAAATACCTTTGAATCTAAGAAACTTTGTGAACTCGAAGCGTTTCAGGATACTTGAAGATCTAAAATTCTTTGTACTTTCTCGCTGTTAAACACAATCTTATTTTAAGAGAGATTATTAGAGATGATATAGATGATATGAGAAAAAAAAAAAGAAAGAAAGGAAAAGAAAAGGAGGTGGACCGCGCGATCTCGCTTCCTGTAACACCTGCCGTTCGGTGTCGTAACTTGTCTGACATCCTCATTGCCGAAAACAGAAGCCGCCAGCCAGAATTGGTCGATTGCACCGGTATCTCATAACGGCCCGCGCCACGAAAACGGCGTTTTAAATTGCACGGTTATATCGACGCCTTATTAAATGCTGAAACGCGAGTCCAGGATAGCTTCTGCATACGTTTCTGGCAAGTGGCACAGAAGGCACATGAGGACATCCTTAAATTTTAGGGTAGAATTTAATTTATTATTTTATACATTACATATCTTGATGTACGTGTACTCCAATACATATGTATGTGTATGTATTTTGATTCTTTAAATATTTTTTGTGTGTTAAATAGCAAATAGAATTATAAAATCTCGAATTTCGAAATCAATTGTATAAATTTTTATAAAATATTTAAATATTAAAATACACACATAAAATACATATTGGATCATAAATAAATAAATAAATAAATAAATAAATAGATATATATATGAAAGACAAATGCTTCTTTATGCATCATTACGAATATAATCATTATTATTACGTGAGGGAGGAAGAATTATTGATCTCGAAAAAAATTATTTTTTCAAGTTTCGATTTTGAAGTGCGATATAAATGAGATATGGATGAGTTTTCCGCTGTTGCGCACCATCGACTGCGGTCGCGTATGAAAGGAGGCGGGGTACAGAATCTCTGCGGTCTGCTACATCTATTTATAGCATGCGCCGTACACTAATGCACACGCGTGCACGTGTGTGACCACACTGGTGCCGTGCATAACGGGCTTTTATACGTTGCACTGAATATTCCTCTCGTGGACTCCAAGCACTGTGCCTGTGTATTTCTTTCTTCCTTTTCTTCCCTGTTTTATTCTCTCTCTCTCTCTCTCTCTCTCTCTCTCTCTCTCTCTCTCTCTCTCTCTCTCTCTCTCTCTGTCTCTCTCTCTCTCCACTCTCCTCATACTACACGTATAGTGCGCAGAACGCACGTGTACTCGTGACACACGCATCATACGTGTCCTCTTACTTCCTTAACCATGTTAGACGCGTCTTACATTAGAACGACATAACTTATGCGACTTCCCGAAGAGCGTCGAAGAGATTTTAGGGAAAATTGCGAAGAATGGCGATCGACGTAACTTTAGAATAAAAAGATATTGACAAGGGCTATCAGATAGTATCTTATCAAGAAGTGTGTACGTATGTGTGGTGCGCGCGCGCGCGCGCGCGCACATACACACACACACACACACACATATAACACATACACGAAGGTAGATTGAAAAGTTTCCGACCTGACCAAGAAAGAGCAAGATTTCAGTGAAATTTTAATACTTGTCCAATAAATGCTATTGAAAGAAATACAAAGAGTTTAAGTTTGATGTCATTCTAGCCATTAGTTCTGACAACTTTTTAAAGTGACAGTTTGTCGACAATAGAGAAATTGGAATATCGTGCCATGATAAAATTCCTTCATTTTGAAAAGGAAAACTAAAGTTGAGTTACATTCAATGTACGGAGATGCTACTACTTCATTTACGATCGTAAAAACCTGAACTGCTGAGTTCAAATGTGACAGAACGAGCGCTTTCGCCGAGGAAACGCTCTGGACGACCAAAAACCGGATGAAATGATCGATTATATTTATCGAATCGTGATGGACGATCGCCGATTAACTTTGAGAGAGATAGCGGAAGCTGCCAGTATCTCATGCGAACGGGCGCACATTTTATATGAGTAATTAGATATGAGAAAGCTGAGCGCGCATTGAATGCCGCACTTGTGCACTGTTGATCAAAAACGAGTTGAGTATTTCATGATCGTGTCTTGAGCGTTTCAAGCGCGACGAAAAGGATTTTTTACGGTATTTTATTACTGTCAACTGAAATTTGCTGTCAACTGAAATTGATCCTTTAGATCCTATTTTAATTTGCATCCTCGAGAGACAAAAGAACACTCAAAGCAGTGGACTGCAAAGAATAAATCGACTCCGAAAAAGATAGATAAAAAAACAGTTCCATCGACTGGCAAGATAATGGCTAAGATAATTTTCAGGGATTCTCATAGAATAATTTTTGTGAACTATCTGGAAAAAGATAAAACAATCACCGGAGAATATTACGTTGGGTTATTACAACGTTTAGACATGGAAATCAAGAATAAACATTTCGCATTTGGTCAAAAAGAAAATCCTCTTTCACCAAAACAATGCACCACATGGTCCACAAACCAATATTTGCGATAGTGAAATTGTATGAACTGAAATACAAATTAATTACACATTCACCGTACTCTCTAGATTTGACTCCATCCAATGTTTTCCTGTTTCCAAATTTTAAAAAATGGCTATCTGGAAAGAAATCTTCGTCAAATGCTGAAGTGATAAGTGCCGTTAATTATTATTTTTTTTTTAGTTTAGAGAAGTTATTATATTAAGAGAATGAAAAGTTTAGAAAAAGGTTTGTGTAAAACTAAGTGTATCGAGTTGAAGGCTATGTTGAGAAATAAATTTTATTTGGTTCAAAAAAAGTTTTTTCTTAGTCAAATTGAAAATTTTTCAATCTACTTTCGTGTGTGTGTGTGTGTGTGTGTGTGTGTGTGTGTGTGTGTGTGTGTGTGTGTGTGTGTGTGTGTGTGTGTGTGTGTGTGTGTGTGTGTGTGTGTGTGTGTGTGTGTGTGTGTGTGTGTGTGTGTACATCAATATTCAAGTAATAATTATTTTGAAGTTATTATTTATTATTAAAATATGTATATAATTTTTATTTACTATTCGTATACGGAAAGGACACTTTTACTGGCAAATTTAAAAATTTGACCAGATACGGATCTGAAAATAATTTTGTTGGCCCATCAAAATTATTTTGTGGAACGCTTAAATATGATGATAATACTGCAAAAATGTTTGATCTTCTAACAATCAAATTGAACATGATATATAATAATTGTATGTATTTATTTGTATGTATTTATAGATATATATATGTATGTAAATCAAATATAAAATTGACGAATATAATAAGTGTTGTTAATATATAAATAATTTAAAAAAACACTGTCTTCCGTTAGACATCATCTAGGCATTTTAAAAAAATTTCACAAGTTAAATCCTATATAAAAAAAATTATAGCCATAAGAAAAAACTAAAATAGCGTATCTATTTTTCTTAATTAATATTTCTAGCAATAATATTTGTGTAAATCTGTAGGACATCAAAGAGATAAAAACAATATAAAACTATATTTTTACTTTGCCCTGTATTTTTCTATTTCTTTTTTTTTATTTTTTTATTTGTAAAAAGAATAAGTATATTTGGTATGGGGCTGGCCATGAGAACATACCGTCCTTCTTCACTACATAGTAGTACTAGTAGCTTAGTCTATAATATAGTGTAAAATGAACAATACAGAGCTAATAATTTTAATTAACACTATATTCTAATTTATGAATAATACTAGTAATTAAGTAGGACTAACTTAAATTAAGAGACTTAAAAATAAACTATGAAGATGTTCATATATTATTTTTGTTAAATAGAGGATTACAGTACCATCTATTGCAATATTCACCAACTAACATCCTATCCTGTTTTACTCTTCTGCGTTTGTACTATGTAAGCAGAGAGAAGCCTGAGATCAGTCATTCTGACGTCAAAAGTCCCTGTACACATCGCCTTTCTATTTCTTTAATTAATATAAATTCATAATCAAATATTAATACAACAATTATTTATATTTATTTTAACATAAATACACAAATTCGTATTAACGTGTTATTTGTAATAATCATTTAAAAAAATATAATCAATTTTTATAATTTACAGATTATAATAATATGTCTATTAATCCGTATTATTGTAATATCCTACTTTAGTTAAACTTTAAAATTAAACAAATTAATGTAATAAGTCGACGAATATATTAAAGAAACAGAATATAATAGATAGCATTTTTATATTTATGCATTCAGAATATGTGAATGAACGAAACATTTCTTAGGATTCTAGACAGACAAATTTGCAGAGTCACATAATGCATATGTATAAAGGAACTTCGGAATGTATAAAGGATTAATCAAACATCTAAAAAGGACAATATTTTTGCGCCCTTCGTATTAAACATATGACATGATTTGTCATAATTTAGACCTTATTTTAACCGATACTCTGTATATAAAATTTGTAAGTGTATTAATACAGATATTTTAGATTTTACAGATTTTTAGACATTACAGAGAGAGATTCATACCTTTCAAATTTTTATATTTTCTTGAAATTTGATGAAGAATGAGATTGATATTTGGATTGTAACGCAAGTCTAAATGTATTAAAAGCTACATGATTCAAGAAGCAGATTTCCGTAGCCAAATTTGAACACATAGTAGAGTTCCAACTTTCTTAAATATTTATATCTGGATCGCAAAAATTTAAATAATTGTTCACTCGTAAGATTTCTATTTCCATACTTTAAGACTTATCATCCGCTCTAAAACTCGTGTATAACAAAGGATCTCATACTAATTGATTAAAATATTTATTTACTCTGCACATACGAGACAAAGATGGCAAATCCAAGTATTTCAGTATATTCAATATTACATCAATTTGTAAAGACATATCGAATATGAAATTTTAATAAATAGGATAATGTTACTATTGCGAGATAAACTTCTCAAAATATTTTACTGGAAGCACAGAAAGATTGTCACATAATAGTCCCTTGGATTTACTTTCCTTAGTTGATGAAAATTCGAAAATATCCATTGTAGCAAAGTTCACCCGGAAAGCGCCGCGGTTTGGAACAAACACGATTGTAGTTTTCACAGACAGACTTTTATTCGGAAAATTTGCAAAATAACAAAATTAAAGTAAACAGTGTCCCGCAAAAGTTTTATCTTCGAGTCGCATACGCTCCTGCTTTCTTGACCGACTCGCTTCTAAAGCACGTAGCTTACGCTGATTCGCTCGCTCATACATCCATATCCACGCTTTCCCCACAAATATTAGATTTGTTCTTTTTCTTTGCACTGGCTGCGCTAATTCAAGAAGTATATGACTGAAACGTTTTTTTAGACAGAAATGATATTAAATATCGCTATTCTTTTCCACAGTGCAGCGATACTTAGTGCAATTGCAGTGCTTAACTCAGGTCTTCAGGTAGCGCAGCAGTGTAAGGACACTCTCGATGAACGCTAATTTGAATTATAAATATTCTTCATAAAAATATTATAAAAAATTAAGTGCATGAATGGCTTGTTATCCATCAACTTAAAAATTAATATTAATAATTATATTGTTGTACTGATGTTTGAAACAGAAACAAAATAAATAGAATTAAATACAGAATAATTTAATCTTTCTTAGTAAACAAAATGCAATAACATTGACAATAAAAAAAAGATTCAGAGAAAAATAAACATCAAATTAATTACCCAGCGAGAACAATTTTATAGATACTGAACAAACTGAATTCGTTTCCTACACGTCTTAATAATGTGGATTCTGATGCATTCAGATGGATTTAGGTGGATTCAAAAATGAAAATATGAATTCATTCTCTATGCCTGTAGTCATATACAAAAACTCGTGGACTTGAGTGGATAATAAAAGCAAATGGCCAATCCACAATTACGAATTGAAACGGATTGATAGCAAGTTTCATTTTGATATTCACTGAGTAAGATACAAAAGGTAAATGGCTAATCTGTATTTTCAAACGGATTCAAATGGATTAGTTGCACGTTTCATTTCTATGCTGAATGAAGTACAAAAAGTAAGTAGCCAATCTGTAATTAGTAATTCAAATTACGGATGGCAAATAGATTCAAAAAATCCAAAAACTTTATTTGACATCACTACAATGAATAAGTTTCAATATTTTCCAATTATTTCTCGTTTGCTGGGTAATGAAACAGAAAAGTAATGGAATGGAATATATATATATATATATAAAATGGATTAATATTAAAAGATGAATCAGGAAATATTATCATAAATGAAAATAGCAATATTACTTGTATCTATAAAGATAGTAGAGCTTTTAAATTTTTTATTAAAATATATACTATATCGAACTATTGTAACGAGTAAATGTATAATTAATATATATATATATATATATATATATATATATATATATATATATATATATACAGGGTGTCCCAAAACTCCCGTATTTGGAGAACACTACATGATTCTTTATGCTAAAAGAAACAACTTTTTCCTTTAGCAAAATTGCGTGCGACGAGTAGTTTTTATAGTGGATCAAATTAAAAGTAACGAATGAGCGCGCGTTCCTCAGGCCGGCGCGGCCTGGTATTTAATCTTTGACGACTTCAAAAATATAATACAAATTAACAAAATAAGTATTTTTATTCTTTACGTAACGATTCAATAAAAAAAATGTCTGATTTCGTAGCATTATCTGGAAATAAAAATAAATGTAAATTATATGGTGTATGAACTGAGCATTCCATTATTTTAATTATTTTTTTATCGTATGCGCAATTACATATGAATATAAAAAAGAATACTGAATTTAATTACTGAATACTTATTAATTACATGTAGTAATTACGTAATCACGAAAAGTAAAAAAATTGATTTTTTTTATAATAGTGTTTAAAGATAGAATATTTAAATTTATAATTTAAAATATTTTGAGAGAGCTGGTTCTCTCTTTATTTTCTCAGAAAAAATTAACAAAAAATTATACAAAAATTTTTATCTTTATAATATTACAATAATTACATAATCTCGTAAAATTTCAATAATGGTTATACCGATATCTTAAAACATTTTCACATATTTCGTAAGTGTGTAAAATTATTTCTAATATCTTGTATCAGAGAAGTTAAAAAAATTATATCATATGCAATTGCAGTAATTAAAATAATAGAATGCTCATTTTATACATCATATTATTTACATTTATTTCTATTTCCAGATAATGTTACGAAATCAGATAATTCTTTTATTGAATTGTTACGTAAAGGATAAAAACAATATTTATTTTGTTAACTTTTATCATATTTTAAACAATATAGTACTATATGGTATTAAACAATATAGTAAAGTCGTCAAAGATTAGATATCAGATCGCGCCGGCCTGAAGAACACGCACCGGCCTGTGGAACGCGCGCCGGCCTTGATCGCGCGCTCATTCGTCACTTTTAATCTGATCCACTGTAAAAACTACTCGTCGCACGCAATTTTGCTAAAGAAAAAAGTTGTTTCTTTTAGCATAGAGAATCACGCAGTGTACTCCAAACGCGGGAGTTTTGGGACACCCTGTATATATATATATATATATATATATATATATATATATATATATATTAATTATGAAATATTTTATTATCATTATATTTCAACGTTATTTATATGGATACTTAACACATGTCATAATATCTCGCTATTGAATTGATATTAATATTTTGCGTTCCGATATTAATTACACGTATGTAATATATAAACAGGTTTGATAAAAAAGTAAAAATAATTTCTCAATAAAAATATAACAATATATCATATCAATATATTTGTATAATAATCTTGATTGACATTAAGAGGGCCTTTGTGATAGCGTCTTTATCTTGTTATATCATCATACCTGAACGCATAAAATGTTAGCTCTATGATTAGTCGACTTTAATCGCTATTAATTTAAAAACTATTATAATCTCGGCATTTTCGTATTAGAATTTTCGTCTTATTTTTAAGTCAGGAATATGTCATAAAAATTTCGGTCGCGAGTTGTGGGACACCCTGTATATATATATATATATCAACATATATATATATATCAACAATTATTATTATAATTTTTGAATTATATACATATAAAGAATAATAAGATTACATCAAATCAAGTATTAACTATGTGTGTGCAAAAATCATTTATTTTATTCATTAATATCTCTCTCTCTCTCTCTCTCTCTCTCTCTCTCTCTCTCTCTCTCTCTCTCTCTCTGTGTGTGTGTGTGTGTGTGTGTGTGTGTGTGTGTGTGTGTGTGTGTGTGTGTGTGTGTGTGTGTGTGTGTGTGTGTGTGTGTGTGTGTGTGTGCGTGTAATTATACACGCTATTGTCCAAAAGTTTTTAAGAACTTGCGATTTTCTCGCGAGTCTCACGAAAAATTTAATATCTCGGTGAAAAAAATTAGCAGAGACATTTTTAACCAGGTATTTTAAAAACCAAAAACAGTACTTTAAATTTGTGTTTGAATTTTATTTTGAGGATTTTTATTTTGTTCCTAGGTTAAAAAAATTTCCACTTTATGATTGATTTACCGCATTTTATGACTTAAGAGAGTTATCAAGTACGAATCTGATATACGAATTGACTATATAAAATATATAAAAAAGAATATATAAAAAAGATCCCATTTGTTTACGGTCTCAATTAATCCTGTATCAAGCTATTGCGACATATCTGTTGAGTCATAATGCAACAAATCGAATCACAATGCATCACGATACAGCGAGTTTAGATTAATGACTGATTGACTGAAATAAACCCGGGAAACTTTAATCATCTATCAAAAATCTAATATCGACTTTATACAAAAAATGATTGATTAATTACGTCCAATGAAGAAAAACTTTGACATGTAATTTATACATTCAAAATATAGATGAATAGAACCTTTCCTAGAATTTTAGCCAGATAAAGCAGAGTCGCATAATGCATATGTTTAAAGAAACTGATCAGTCAAATATCTTATATAAAGGACTGTATTGTTGCTTTCTTTTTCATATTAAATGAGTGATTGGTTATTTTCATGTTGAAATATTAAATTTATACATTATGTATTGAAGATCAAATTTACATGAAATTTGATCAATTACAATGAAAAAACAATCATTTTTTTATTTTAATTGGTCTCCCATTCAATCTTCAATTTGATACAGACCTTATGCAACTATACGGATTTATCTGAATAGCCCTTATGCTTTAAATAATATTAATAATTAATATTAAAAAATATTTATTATATTAAAAATTATTGTATTAAAAATGAATATGATTAGTTAAAAAATATCCACCAAGACTTTTTCCAAATATTGATAAAAGCAAAGGAAATTACGAAAGTTTACACCGTGTCACAGATAGACCTTTATTGTAAAATATCATAATCATTTTGTAAAATATACATCCTACATCATTAATCATATTGATTCAATACTAGATTAGATTTTATGATGGTCACATGTGAATACATTTCCTTCCATTGCGCAATCAAACAATCGGAAATTTCATGACTTGACGAGAACAGGATGAAATTTAATTTAGGACAACACTCGAGAAATGTACGATATGTATCAGCTGTGAGATCCTGAACGCCTATCAAATCCAAATATTTCAAATTTTTACACGACGTCAGTTTTCAAATCATCATTAGTGAGCCCTTCTAAATTACGTAAGAAGACTATTTCCAAATATTGACAAGAGGAGAGGAAATTACGAAAGTTTACACCATGTCTAGTTTTATAGCCGCTGTAAATAAAACAAAAATCATATTACAGATCATCATATAAAAAGAAAAACAGTATTTCAAGATGAATAAAGCAAATATCTTCAAATTCTAACTAAAAAATGTGGGTTCTATAGAAAGTTAAAATATTGTAGAAGAGCATGAAACACGTACCACCCAGTAAAATCTATTACACGAAGATTTTTACATCCAGACAATTCAACGAAATATCGCGATGTAGAATCTGTATTACATAAATGAAAATTTACTTCCTCTAGATTTGGACAATTTTTTCTCAATTCCGCGGAGACCTCCCCTAAATCAATTTTCTCACGGCAACCTTTTATAGACAAGCGACGTAATCGACGATTAGGCTGTATTATTTTGCATAGAGTAGAAGTTGTTATGCTACCAGGCAAATATAAATTCTCCAGAAACTGCAAATTTGCGAGATGTGAATATCCATGTTCTGTTTCGCATTCGAGGAAAATTAATTCTAAAAACAAAAAAATATTTGTCCAGATAACAAGTTGACGTAATTTGTCATAATTTAAATCTAATTTTAACAAAAATGATGTCAAGATAACGACAAGTAATGTCAACTTGCTGGATGTATTAATATGTATTATTATGTATATATAAAATTTGCAAGTGTTTTGGTACAGATATTTGAGATATATCACGGAGTTTTCATACCTTTCAAATTTTTACATTTTCTTGAAATTTGATGAACAATGAAATCAGTAGTGAAACATAGAGGTTGAAGCAAGCTTAAGTGCGTTAAAAAGTTGCCATGTGACTCAAGAAGATCGCAGATTTCCGTAGTGTTAAAATCGAAAAAATGGAGTTTCAATTTCCTTGCATATTTATATTTTGATTGCAAAAGTTTTAATAAATGTTCTCTAGAATTTTTACTTCTAATATACTCTAAAGCATCATCCTTTGTAAAATTCGCGTATAACAGAGGATCTCGTGCTAATTGATTAAAATATTTATTTACTCTATACATACGACATAAAGATTTTATATCCAAGTATCTCAGTATATTCAGTATTATTTCAATCTGTAAAGATATATGTAATATGAAATTTTAATAAATAGATTAATGTTACGGAGTCATTACGAGATAAATTCTTTTCAGAATACTTTACAGGAAGTACAGAAAGATTGCCACATGGTAGTTCCTCGGGTTTACTTTTCTCGATTGACAAAAATTTGAAAATTCGACAAAATAAATGTATAAGAATGGTCAGCATCTTGTTAATTACTTGATATTAAAAATACTGTTATTTATCGCTTTTAATATTTTTCTTTCTTTCTGTTCTGGACTTAGAGCCTGTTTTATCTCACTTTCATATGTCTGTGATGTGCACGCAGATGATGCACAGGCATGTGGGACCTAGATTTTAATGCCTATTCCAAACAGCAAATTTTTGAGGAAGTTCTATGGGTAAGAATGCTCACGTGGTTTGCCAAGCTATCAAGCGGAGATCTATAAAAATATTTCTGTCAGGAATCGAAGCCTGGATCTCTGGCGTAGTGAATAATGTGCGCTGTCCACTATGCTACGCTCCCTCTCTGCTTTTAATATTCAAAATAACTAATTGATCTTCCAACTAAATCCAATTAAATTTCTGTAAGGGAGTAATGCAATAATGTTAATAGATCTGATTAAATTGTATTTATAGATTCATTCTTTTAAAAGTATTAATTTTGATATATCAAATAAGTTAAGCATAATGGAAATATAAAAATAATTATATATATAAAATTAATAATTTTGAAACAAATATATGTATTTTAAATATATAATATTTAAATATATTATTTTATTTCTGTATTAATTGCAATTTTTCTCAAATAATTGAATGCAAATTTAAAAAATTAAGTAACTGTTTAGAAAGTTATTATCTTTTTTAGAGGAAAGAATGGTAAAATAATTTATATTAGTTATGTGCTTTTTTTCTCCTCCTTCTTTTTTATGTAACCTAAATACTTGCCACGTGTTTTCTGGCAAGCTTTTTTTTACGTTGCTCTCGTTATTTTTTTGCATCTACCCTTATAGAAGTCTAATATTAGAAGATTAGATAATAATTGATCTTATTTTGAATATCAAATACATTGAACAACAGTACAATAATTTTTCTATTGTAGATGACACTTTACTGAATAAAAAGCACTTAGTTAATCCTTATAAAGCCTTATAAAGTCAACAATGCTAGAAATCGATTCAAAAAATCGATCGGAGGAAAAATCGAATGCAGTGCCAATTTCGGTCAACTGATCGATAGGATAGTCAACTTTTTCATCGTTTTGAAATTTTGAATTTTTCCCTAGCATTGAAGACAAAACTAGGTTTCTTAGTTTGTTTCTTATAGCTCCACTTTCTGCACTACAATTTTTTGTAATATACAAAAGGTATACTAAAATACTCTTTTGATAGAAATATGTAAGGAAATCTTTGTCAGGATCTATGTCCCAAACAAGTTTACACACTTACAGAAATTGAATTTAATACTGAACAGTATAATATTGGAAATTACATATTAAAAGCATTGTTGTTCAGTGTTTTTAATATTCCAAATAAGTAATTAATCTATTTTCCAGTATTAAATTTCTATAAGAAAGATTTCTATCTATGAATAAAAATAACGAATAAAAAATTTACATTTTTAAAAATTTACATTTTTCACAAATATCATGAATACAATGCTGAAATGTAATTATAAAGTAATAACCAACTTGAGAAGATATCAGTAATAGTATAATTAAACTAAGTGTATTTTTATAATCAAATATATATATATATTTTTTATTTAGAGAGGAGAGAGAAAGAGGGGAAGACAGAGAGAGAGAGAGAGAGACAGAGAGAGAGAGAGAGAGAGAGAGAGAGAGAGAGAGAGAGAGAAAGAGAGAGAGAGAGAGAGAGAGAGAGAGAGAGGGGGGGGGGGAGGGGGAGGTGGGAGAGAAATAGATACGATAAGTAAAAAATGCAGCAATTATGGTAATTAATAATATTTAAAAACATTAATCTTTCAATAAAATGTATAATTTCAAAATAATTTTTTAAAATTTTATTTTATTCGTATCATGTTATCATTTACATATATATTTAATATATTGAATTAAGGTATTTATTTTTAAATTGATACATATTGAAATGGATTACAAATTTTATTACAAACATTATTAAATGATTATGTTAATTTATATTTTATTTTATGTTAGAAATTATAAATTACAATTTTTTTCTCACGTAATTATTAAATAGACGTTTTATTGTCACACGGTATGCAAAAATTTATATTCAATGAATAGCTTACAGCGAGAGGATAAGGGTTAAATAATATCGATATAATAAAATCAATATGTCAATAAAATATTACGTATTATTCCGATAGCTCTATACTTTGGAAAGCACTTATGAGAAAAATATTTTGAACAAAACTTGCAGGAAAGGGCTACATTACTATAGGCGATTTTTATAGTTATTTCTTAGACTTACTATTTTCTTAAATCTATATTTCAATCAATAAAATAATTATGTATCCAAAGAATATATTATTTTGACATCATAAATACATCATGATAAAAAGAGTTAACATAATGATATTTGTTTAGAAGATTTTATAACGGAACACGTCCTATGTAATCCTATAATGGTATGAAAAACAAATTTTTCTTCACTATAATACTATAAGAATTATGTGTATTAAAAGTCACACATTCAAATAGAATATACGGACTTGACACTCGAGACATTACTGTATCTCCTGATGTTAATGTTAAAAATGTTATATTCCTGTAAAATATATGTGAAACAAATTTAATAACTGTACAAAATATTAAAACGCAAAATTTTTCCTTACTTTTTTGCATACTGACAGTGTTAAAAATAAATGTTTCCATTTTTAATCATATTCCTTATAAAGTAATATTCTTAACAGAGATTAAAAATTACTCACATTAAAAATTAAATACAATGAAGGAACTCGTTTATGTTTAATAGAACACATAAAAGAATGATTCTGAATGACGATGATTATATTGTTACGACCGAGAAGTGATCTGCTCGTTGTTGCCCCCAAAAGAAATCAATACTTGAAAAATCAATACTTCGAAGAGAGGATCGTTCCCTGACGACATGTCGCGGAGTGTTTCGATGTTCTTAATGACGCGTTGTTATTTATGTGAATATTTTACGCGGTGTCGAGGCAAACGGACATATATATAACAATTTTTATAAATATAAATCATAGGAGTGAGTGAGTTTTAAAAAAAATGTTAACTATGCTTTAATTATGGTTATGAAACATATATAAAGAGTATTAATATATATATATATATATATATATATATATATATATATATATATATTGCCAAATGTACAATGTGCATACGTTTATTTATTTATTCTTACAACAAACAATTGTACAATAACTTACAACAATGTTTAACTCAGTACATATATACAGATTCATATTTATATGAATGAATAGTGATTAAAATATTAGGAATACTTTTCTTCAACTTGTAATTGTGTCGCGTTTAGATTAAATTTTATTTTCTGTTCTTATGTACTAAAAATGATGTACTTCTTGTATGTATGTATGTACACACACGTGAGTATTATTTAACATGTACACATGTGAGTATTTAACAAAACGATCGAACAGTCTTGTGTCGTATGGAACAGAAGGATCAAAGGATCTGTTTTAAATCGTTCTCGAGCAAATTCATTAAACACATGTCATTAAAATGCGATATTACTTTTTGATCGGTCGTATAATTTATAAATATAATAATTTGTTTTAGCTAAAAAGATCATCGGCCTAATAAATTAGTCCAAAAAATTTTTCACCTACATCACCTACGTTATGCAGTGAAAGTTAATCTAATTAAGTGATAATGCTATTGCGGAAATATGTGGCAACTTATCTATGCGAAAATCGAGTGACACAACGTTGAAGATCATTACGCGAATTTCACAGTTTCTCTCCGCTGAGATTGAGCACGTTATAATACGAATGATCCGGAAACCTGTCGAGTTCGATATAATCCGTTTCGTCAAGAAGTAAGCCTTCGGTTAAGTTGACAAGCTCAGCGAAGGATGGCCTGCATGCCGGATCCTTGTCCCAGCAATAGTACATTATATTATAGAGCTCCCTTTTACAGTGCTCAGGCCTGTCCAATCTGTAGCCTTCTTTGATTCTTCGCATTACCTGATAAAACATTTTGATATGATATTTTGATATATAATACATAAAAAATTATTGATTGTAATCTTTTATTTACCGTTTAATTTACTAATTTACTAATTTCATTAGTTTGATTTATCTCTAATGTTATGTATTAATTTAATTCAATTAGGTTTAATGTTTTTATTTTATTTTGAATTTAATCATATTTTGACCAATTTAATTTAATTTTATGAATCTAGTTTTCATTTAATTTAAGTTTATATACATTAACTTTTCATACAATTGTACTCTTTTAATTTAAATTAAATTGACTTAATTAAAATAAGATAAAAATATTAAATTAATTAAATTTAATTGATAAAAACTTATTTATATACTTATTTTCATACCTCTGCTGCAGCTAGTCCAGGATACGGAGTTGATCCTAATGTCACAATCTCCCAGATCAGGACGCCGAAACTCCAAATGTCAGATTTAACGGAGAATATATTATCATACAAGCTCTCAGGTGCCATCCATCTGATAGGCAATCTACCCTCGGATTTTCTTTCGTAAATCTGATTGGCTGCCACATCTCTGGCAAAACCGAAATCTGCCACCTTGCACGCGCGATTCTCATCGATCAGAATATTCCTGGCAGCCAAGTCTCTGTGAATAATACCTTTTGATGCCAAGTATTCCATACCTTTGGCAATCTACAAATAACAAATATACACAATTAGAATTTATTTCAAATCAAATTATTGTAGATTCTAATTAAAAATTTGTAATCCAATGATTTACCTGATATACAAATCCAGTAAGATCCCTGGAGGTCAATCCCGCTCCCCCATGATTTCTCTCCTCTCTGGAGGCTCTGAGGAAACTTTGTAGCTTACCACCACTCACATACTCCAAAATGACGAACATGGGTTCTCGTTCGGTGCAACATCCTAGAAGTCTCACCACGTTGGGATGAGGATCTAGATTCTTCATAACGCGCAATTCCTGCGCGAGATCCAATCGTTCTCGTTCGGTGGCGTTTTCTTTCAGAGTTTTTACCGCCACAATTGTGGGGCCGGATTTGCCGTCGATATCTAGAGCTTCGCACTTCCATACTTGTCCGAAACAACCCTCACCAAGAATATTGAAAACCTAGAAATAATTAATTAACTAATTAGAACAGAATTGCTTATATAATTAATTGGATAGGATTAGAATTATAACCATAATTTATTAATTTAATTGACTAGTCAATGTTATTTGATTTTAACAATGTAACAATACTCATGAATTAATTATCGATACTTTGTGTTTAATTAATAATTAAGTATGGAATAATGATTATACTTTTAATCTATGTCTGGGAAATTCCCATTTATCCTCCTGTTTGTTCTGAATGCCTGCTTGGGATTCTCTCTCCCATGGCTGGTAACGATTACTATGAGCCTTTGAACCTCGCCATCTCTTCAGGACGAGAGAAGGATCATCAGACAAATTAGAAACACTAACTGACGCCTGTTCTTTCTGAAAAACCAAAGAAATCATATTTTATTTCATTTGGATCAAAATAATGTGAGAATTAATATATTTTCGAGATAAAAGAATTGTTTTCTTTCTCTTTCTTTATCTTTTCTTTTCTTGAATTAATCTTATTTTTAATACCGTGTCTGTTTTGGATTTGCGGCTGCCGCAAAATCTGTTCCTCAAAGACCAGACGCCCATACCAAGACCCACAATGAGGGCACATCCAGCTGCTACTGGCACCAATGTCATCGCCATGTCCTGCGAAGGCGGCGCAGCAGAGGGTGCGACCTTCGAACTCAATGCAGGACCCTCTACTTCGTTCACCTGGACGCTCTCTTCAGTGATGGTACTGACGGTACTGGTGCTAACACTGACGTCATTCTCTTTAGGTTTCACTTTCTCCAACTCGAGTTTCGTAGTTTCAAGATGATACTGTTTTGGCGGCAAAGGGGGTAATGGCGAGGGAAAGGGCGGTCGATTTGATATACTGAGAGGGAAAGGCGGTCGTATCGGGCCACGGGAACCATGATTTGGTTTCCTATTAAAAGAATAAGTCAAAAATAATTTTTTTAATCCATAATTGTTAATAAAATAATATCAAAAGAAATCTTCCTTTAATTTAATAGTAGTAATAATTAATAATTAATGAAATTTCCAGGCTTTTCAGTAGTGTTTTATTAAATAAATGTTTGTCATAATTTCCTTTATAAATATTAAATTTTTTGCTAATTAAATTGTCAATTGAATTTTGACAATTTTCTGGTAAAAGATGATTTCTTTTGACAAGTACTTCTTATACTATACAATTTTTGTTCAATTATCGTTGTTCTATTAATGAAATACAGTATGATTAATAAAACAAATCATTGCTATATTCTCTTAAAATCACATGCTACTTCTTGTTACTTAAAAAAAATACTATTTTGCAAATTTGTTTTATTTAATATAATTTATATTGAAATACTGTGATCCTAAACATTTTTCTAAGTATAATAATCAGAAAATCAATTTGCATTAAATTAAAATAATTATAGTTAGCATTATAATGAATTTTATATTTTGCAGAAATAATCTTTTAATCTTTATATATATATATATATATATATATATATATATATATATATATATATATATAATGTGTGTGTGTGTGTGTGTGTGTGTGTGTGTGTGTGTGTGTGTGTGTGTGTGTATGCGTGTGTGTACAAAATTAATGAATATTTTGAACATATATTATGTATATATATATATATATATATATATATATATATATATACACACATACAAAAATTAATGAATATTTTGAATATATATCGTACAACGGATTATTTAAAAATGACACAAGAAAAATACATTATATATCGAGACATTAACAGATATTATCATATATTATACATATATTTCAGAATTTCAATTATCAAATATCAAATGAATTATCATTTGACCGATATTCATAAATAATTTTAAAAAGGTGACATAACTTTTTTAGCACTCAAATATATTAGTGTAATGAGAAGTTAATATCTTATTTTTATGTATTTTAAATTAAAAAAAATACTGCTATTTATTTATATTAAAAGGACATCCAAAATATTTTAGAAATTTAACTTCCAATATTAATGCAAATTAATTGATAACTCTAGAATTTTTTTATATTCATTTATTTTGTGAAAGTTAACATTTAAATTCTGCAGCTCATTGGTTTTATTTCTTTAATGTTAGGTGTACAGATTTATATGAAATCTACAAAAATTGTGTATGTATATGCGCGTATATCTGTGTGATTACGCACTTTGCCTTTTCCTGATGTGCTGATACGTTCTTGATGTTGACGAAAACTTCAGTCTTTGCCGTGAGCTGACCGTCAGAAACTGTGACGTAGAGTAACAGGTTCTGGCCTCCCTGAAAAGAAGAATGAACAAGAAGCGTAACTCAAGTGCTTCGATATCCGAGCATTCACGAATGCTATATATGTAGAAGATCTATGCCTTTGTCCAACATATCGCGTGTTTCCTTCGTAATATACTTTTTTCACAAATATTTTTGCTCTGGACAAACAATTTTTGTGTATATATAAATATATATATATATATATATATATATATATCGAAATATGTCAAATTTATATTTAATTAGCAATTTTTATATTACATATTGTGCAATAACATTTAAAATAATAATAATATAACGTTTAAAAGCATGAGCCTACAATTATTAAATAATTTGTATAAATTTAATTAATTGATTAATATAAAATGTATATGATTTTTTAAACAAATTTACAGTTATTAGATGTTAAATAATATTTAACATCTAATAACTGTTTTACATTATATCATGACTAATTATAAGTAGTAATCTCTTGTTTTATATTTTTATCAAAATTATTTATCTTAAATATCTTTGATACAGAAACTTTTATCTAAAATGATTTTGACAGTTATCGAGGATACTCACTTTTCCTTTGAGAGTTTCATTGAGATATACTGTGCCGGTCTTGCTGTCAATGGAGAATGGTAACGGCGGTTGAGGACTACCATCTCCGTTGTAATTATGACGGTGTTCTAGACCATAAGTTAAATTGTTCTGTTCATTGTCATTGGCGCGAACCCTGGTCACGACACTTCCTACGGGCTCGGTATCCGGAAGTACCCAGTTTCGATCCAGCCATATTATGGGCGGTGTGTTGTCGCTGAATTGATCTCCTACAAAAAAAAAAAATTAATGATGATGATTTATGAAATTCTTTCGGTATTTTAATATTTAGTTCAATACTAAGTTTTATTTTTGAAGTTAGACATTTTGAAAATTTAAGATTTTGTAAATATATAAGTTTGAGAATTTTGTAACTTGTGATTTTATATATTATATGTCATATGTTATATTTTATATATCTTATTTTATATTTTATATATTATATGTTTATATTATAATTGCTGACATCTTCTTATCTTTAATCTTTTTCTTACTCTCCTGTCTTTTCTAGATTTTATGTACACTTTTATATAATTTTATATAACCTTTGAATTTCTTATACTACGTCTTTCTTATATCAGATCTAAAAATAGCTTATATTTAAAGTTTTCATTTTAAATAATCACAGTTCTTTGCCTAATGTGTATTTGCGACAATTCAAATTCCGATTATTTACGACGTAAATGTTTAAAATTCAGCTCACCGACAATTAATGGCTTCTCGTCACGGAAGGTTGACAACGCGACTGAAATCCCGTTCAAATCGACTTCGATTCCTCGCAATCGCGAGCGCGTTTCGAGCTCAACCGGCAAGCTCGCTGTTTTACGCTCGAGCTCTAATTAGGGTTCGGGTTTACCGAACGATAATGAGAGAGAGCAGTGGGTGGAAATGCACGCGCATCGAGAGATCGGCCTTGATATGCATTCCTTCCTGGATTTCGAGTTCATATCGTCAAGTAGACTGTGACCCCTCGTGAGATTTTATTTCACGTATTTTCGGTTGTCCTTTATTATACGCAATCCTCGTTTTATGCATAATCTCTTTGGAATTCTGTAATCTTTCGTATTACCCGTGTTATACAACATATCTTTCTTAATTAATTACATTACACTTTTGAAATACAGCAGAAAAAAGTTACGAAAAAGAAATCATTTTTCGAAAAGAAAAATTAAAGTAGAAAGAAAGGAAGAATGAAGATATAGAGAGCAATTATTAGCAGACGTTTCTTAAAAAATTTCTTTCAGATAATTTATTCTCCAATTTCTCATATTGTCCTCATCGCATAATTACCGACTCCCGTGTTGCTCGTGCCATTTCTACGGCATCTCATGCAAGAAAAGCGAATAACTGGACCTCGCGGCGTTCTACACCTGACGTCTCCAACGAACAATCGTGCCGCGATTTCGCGGTAACTACACGCCAACGATCCTCGACCTTTCTTATTAAGAATGATTGGTCCGACGAGTTATGCTTGGAATAGAAAGTCACGGCGAGCAGCCGCACGAAGAACGTTATGATACCGGCCGGCCGATCTGATACGGCGCGAAAGGCGCGTATATATATATATATATATATATATATATATATATATATACTAGAAATAGAAAGTGCATCGTGCAAGCGTGCATGTTCGCGATTTGCAAAATTCAGATTTACTTCGGCTTCGGCCGAGCAGTGATAATGAACTCTCCTCGCGAATATCGTTTTGCGAATGTTCGATCTTAATTGCACATCGCGCGTCTTTTTTTCCCGTTCCGTTACGTGTTTGTTTCCTTTTCAAACGTGAGCTACATCTCATTAGCGTTCGATTTTTACAAAAGCTCATTAAATTAGAGCTGTAAAAAGTAAAGTTATATATTGTTTTTCACACAATACACGAAAAATTAGTAAAAGATAAATCAAACCGAGGAAATTCGATAAAATTCAATACAATTTCAATATATTTTAATATTTCGGTATATTTACTGTAGAGGAGGGGATAATAAAGAAGATTTTTAATCGGGGGTTTTTATATAAAAAATATTTTAATTATCAAATTATTATAGAACCGCTACTGCTAAACGTACTGGCACGTGCTTGGTGATAATTATTATATTATGGTATAATTATTGAATTTATTTCATATAGAATTTATTTCATTTAGCACTTAAGATCCTGTTTCCGAGGAATTGGCCATGTTATCTTCCAGTTTAATAAAATTTCTTCTTGAAGCAGAAATTTGAATAAAAATTCGGCGGAATCCGTCGTCATTAAAATTATATATGATACAGCTTAGAAACGCTATCTTTTCGATGTGAAGAAATAGATTACGCTTAAATGACTGTTTTCGATCTAAACAATCGTTCTCAAGTCAATGATCCTCTGTCGGGAAGATGCGGTAAAGTGTTTTCGCAGAGAGCGACGTAAGCGTGACGATCTTCATAATGGTAGCGGTTTTACTTCGTGCTCTCTTCTCACCCTTCGTCTCTCGTAATCGTAGCGATTATTCATGAGAATATAGCGCAGTAACTGTATTCTCACGGTGCAGTGACTTCAATACCGCTATAACGCGCCGCGCGTTTGAGACGTTACTCAAAGCGAAGACAGCGGCGCATTGTAATGCGGCGCGCTCTCGCCATAATCGGCATCGCGCATTTCGTATCAATGTCAATCGCGTCACGACCGGATAAAAATAAAAATTCCGCGCACACCGTGCTTTCGCGAATAAGCATTAACTAGATGACGCTGCGTGGTACCGTAAACCGCGGTTACATGTTGTCGCGGGATGGAGAACTCCGCTGAGAACAGCATTGCTTTCTTTGCTTTCCTTCATTTATTTGGACACTCCGATGTCGATGACTTGGCAATTAATAATAGTAAACAGCGGCAATGTAAACGAAAGGATTAATAAGTTTAACAATAATTTGTAATTTTAATGTTATTTTACTTTAAGGTGTTTTTTTTTTTTTTTTTAATAGCAAACCTCTCATAAATTTATAATTGTTTTCAATGTTGTTAATAAAATAATTCAGTGTATTTTAAATGCATATTATTTCGAGTTTCGATATAAATTATTAAATTATGGTAAATGATGATCGCCATTAAATGATGCCATAAAAATCTACTTTAAATTACTGAAAAAAAAATCTGTTGGTATGTTTATGGTAGTTGTGAGATATTCTATATATTAAAAGATGAAGAAAGATAAAATTACATATGCGGGATTAAAGGGCATTCCAATGCTACGTGAGTGAACGTCGACAGCGTAAAGTCGATCGCCATTGGGACTTTCCCAAATCGGTCAACAGCGAGTTTCCTTTCGAATCATTATCCTCCAGACACGATGACGTGTCTCATGTAAAACATAGAGGCGGATGCGATTCTCGGACTTTCTCGGATTTCGTCCACGCGTTTTCTACTTTTAACGTCGACGACAGAGAGGAATCGAGACGGAGGTGCCGAGGAGGTGCGAAAGGTTCTTTCGCGAGACAACGAGGAGCATGGTCAGTACGGCGATGCGTCCCGAACAACACGGAGAAAGTGGGACGATGAAAGTGCGATCGAACGACTGCGCCTGTATGTGTCTGTGTTTGTTTTCTATATGTAATTGTATTGAGTACCCGATCGTGTCCGTTCGAGAGAATAGCGTCTCTTCTATTAGCTTCTTATCGAGAGATAAGAATAATGATAAGATAATGAGATGATAAGCGTCGCGGGCTTCTGTATCTCATTCTCCTGCTACCAGCATAGTTTTTCTGCATTAATTTTAAATCACCAAAAAACTTACTTACTTGCGATAAAACATCGTTGATGAGATTCTATATTTTATATTGTGAGTAAAATTAAAAGCTATAGTAATAATTTATTAATTAGCAATTATGATTGTAATCACAGCGTGAATTATCACCGCTGAGACCGCTGTCCTTCGAACATTGAAATCTCGTTGCTCGCTGAAGTCATCGGCGGGCAGGTCGCCCTACTTCGTGGATGACCGGTTAAAGGAAACTCCGCTGTTCTCCCCGCGGAGAGGTGAGGGGCTTTCGAAAGAGGCAGGTGGAGTTTCGAGCCTTTCACAGTGATTCTTGGACGACTATCCTGATAAAATTATCTCGGAAAAATAAAAGATTCCATTGTGTGAATTCAATTGTGCGAATATATGTAGCAGCAAGTAAAACAATTTATTTAACAAATTATTAACTGTTTTATTAAAGTTTTGTTTAAAAAAGACTTATTTTATATTACTTTATCGGGGCGAAAGAGATTCATTAGAAGCAAGCCAATACCAATACCAATTCTCGATAAAATTACTTTGTGGCAAATAATAATATGAAATTGTTCGTTTAAAATTCCGGAGGAAAACCTGCGGTTAAATTATCCTGATTTGTTAATTACTTTTGAGAGAAACTCGATTATCATCAGGGTGAGAGTACAATGAAAGAGGCAGATAGACAATTTAAATCCTTTCACAATGTTCCTTTCACAATTTTCTTTCTATAATAAATGGAAGACATCATTTTTTGACAAATACAATTTTCGCAAGAAAAGTATCCATAGTCCAAGTATCTAAAATGTCGAGGAAAATATTCGTTCTCTTTGTTACTTTACTTTTGTTGATTCTTTGAAGTAAAATTCATTATCTGCGACGGAATATCAAGAAAGTGACAGGCAAGTAAGCATTCAATTTCAATCTCCTTTCACAATGATCCTTGAGAGCTACTCGATAAAATTGCTCTTTGTGCAAGGCAGGATAACGAAAATATCTTGTTTCTGCAAGAGCGATCATTTTAATCCGAAAAAGATCAATTGTGCATAATTTTATAGGAAGGATTACAGTTAGTCGACGTTAAAAGTGCGTTGTCATCTCAGGGTGAGAGATAACCTCGGAAACGGAGATAAATGAGAGTAGGCAGACGGCATTTCAATCCTTTCACAATAATCCTTGAAGCCGATCCGATATAATTATCGCATAAAACAGAACGGAAAGTGTCCCCCTTCCGCCTGGGACTTTCTTAATTTGATATACTCTTTTTGCATGCGGCATGCTTCACTGAATTGACAACAAAAATGTTGCTTTTCCTTGTCTTTTTCTAAAACTAAAATTTGCTTTAATATTATTAATGAACAATACTTATAGTTATACAATATTTTTGTTAATAATTTATTTTTTATTGCACAATAAATAATGTTTCTCATATTATATAACTCTTCATATCATCCATATTATAATGTAAATCTATTACGTTGTTAATAAAATATCATTAATCCTTTCTCTTTCTAATGATTTTTCAAATATATCAAAATATACCGAATATATTCAAGAAATTTACTTTCATTAAATTATATTTATTCATCATTTTATACACGTGTGATTTATTTTAGCGCATTTTGTGATGTAGTTTTCATTTCAATATCGAAGCGATATCGGCATTAAGGTTCCTAATGGCCTTGCGATAAATCAAAGGATGCCTGAAAAAAAAATGTTGTCGATGCTACGAGCATTTAGTTAAATCGCAAAGTGCTAAAGCTCGCTCTTCAAGACGAATAGGCCATTGAGCACGTTGCTGATGGCTCTAGGCAGGCGGTAGCGCTCATCGCTAGAGCTGTCGCTAATGGCTAGAAAGTCCGGCCCCCGTGATTTATGCGTCGAGCTCGTTTCTCTCGTGAGAGCTCTCGCTTCGACACATACAGGTGTATCGGAAACGGGTAAAGTCCGGAAATTGATCGGCCGATCGGCGATCGCAAATTAACCGAACGGTCGAGGATGCGCTCCCTTCTAATTATTTGTTATCGTTAATCAGCACCGATGTACGGATTCGCAATAATTTAGCGCCTATATATATATATATCGGCAAATTGCTACTCCACACGTCGACGAATCCTCTAGAATATCTTCATGCGATACTTCATCGAGAATTTGTAGACTGATTAATGGGTTTAATAATATAGAACGATTTATATTAATTGGTTAATAAATTTGAATAAAATATTTATTAATAATTAATTCAAAGTTAATTATTAATGAATATTTTATTAACAAAATATCTTGTTAACAAAAAATAAAATTTTTATTAATAATTAACTCAGTATCGTTAGATAGTAGTTACTATTTGTAATTGTATATATTTTTTTGATCGCGGAGATTTCGAATATCTTAGTTTCTGATCTTGATTTCGACGATGCGAGCGAAATTACGAATTATAAGGAAAGCGCGAAGATAATTACTTCGTCGAAATTAAAAGAAACGATGAAGTTTCCTCGTTTTGTACACGAAATATTTCCAAATATTTCCAAAGTGCAAAGAGTATGCAATGGGCAAGTGCAGTTTTCGTGTGACTCATGAGGAATGGTGTGTTAGCTATAAAATAACGCGAGACGTGTAGCAGGATTTGAAAGTGAACCACTCGATTTCCGTCGTTGATCGCAATGCGATTGAGGAGCCTTCGAATCGACGATGTTTTCTCGTTAACCGGACACGGATCATCTCTTTGCCTTTCGAATGCCTCTTTGCCTTCCGAGAACAGCCGTCCATGCAGTTCCTGGGATCGATTTATCAACTTACTTTTAGAGCTATCTTAATGATCATTTTATTGATCTGTCGTGTCTATGATCCGGATATTACATTTGAATCATATTACCAGAATATAAAGTATAACATGAAATAGATAAATTCAAATTCCAGGATACTTCCGAAAGGACGTTATTATTAAATATATAAAGAGGAATTAAATAATAAAAGATCTTACAATGACTGTTAATTTTTTACAAAATTAATTTTTACAAAAATATATACGACTGCAAAGAACTGAAAAGAAAAATTCGAAAAGTACATGAAACTGGCCAAGGTTAGGTGACGTCATTGGAGTGCGCGTATTTCCGGATATTGTGGGTGCCGAAAGAGGTCATGTATCTTTTTGTTCCCGCCATCTCGGCCGCGACGAGAGCCGAAACGAAGCGAATCGGAGAACTTTCACTGCACCTGGTGAGGTCATCGTCGATCCTTAAATATTCCCCGGCGTGACGCTTCACTTTCATATGCTGCGACGCTTTCGAGACTCGAAAAGTCGAGCCGAGCAAACGAACTGGCGAAGCGCGATCGCGTTTTAACGATCCTTACGTAACACTCTCGAGAAGACTCGAGATCCTCGTCCGGGATTACCGTGAACTAAGAGATAAGACTCGTTTAATTTAACCGAAGAAATAATTTCCTGGCTCCAAATGAAAAACGTTTGATCTTCTCACTTCGAATTTATTTTCAAAATATGACAAAAATATAAGAGAACTTAAACCAGTTAGAAATATTCTTATCTTTCGAGTTCTATGTATGTAAGTATTTTTTTATAAAAATAGTTAATGTTAAAAAGTACTCTATAAAATATTAATTCAATCCAGTTTTGAATTTGAAACGAGTTATTTGATCGAGATTTATAAGATTCTGAGAGTTCTATGGGATTGAAGGGATTCAATTGTGATACTCTGATCCAGGTTTTAGTTAAAAATAGCAGCTGACGAGTTATGCAAATCCTTATGTTAACACAGCAATAAAAGATCTATACAAGTTATTACATATAATCATATGAAATTTCCAGATACATGATACGATCATTTTTAAGAAGAGCTTTATAAAAGGAAACATTATTAGAAAAAAAATTTATTGATGGAAAATTCTGTCATGAATTTAAGATCAATCTTTCCATAAATTTTATTCGTTCGATAATTACTTTATTAATAATTATATTATCAGATTAAAATAAATATTAAATTATTTTGTAATCAGATGATTAATGTTCATACAGGGTGTTCCATAAGTCAAAGTCAGTTATTCGGGAGATAAATGGAGGCCTAAAAACAAAAAAAAAATTGATGTGAACATAAGTTCAAAAATACATTGTTTTCGAGTTATTGCCGTTATTGAAATTTGAAATTGTTTTGATTTCGAAGTTTTTTGTTAAAATTGAAAGGAGAGATGATCTTATGAGTTTTATAATATAATTAAAATTAAATAAAAGTTATGGGTTGCTTTAGCACTCAAGATACACAATTGTGAAATCATGATCTCTGCTTAGAGATGCTAAGAGAGATATATATCTCTCCACATAATGCATCCTGTGTAGTAAAGTAGCCCGTAACTTTTATTTAATTTAATTATATTATAAAATTCATAAAAATTATCTGTTCTTTCAATGTTGACAAAAAAATTCGAAAGTAAATTTGAAATTTCAATATAAAAGTGGGCTATAACTCGAAAACAATGCATTTCCGGATCTATATTCATATTAACTTTTTTTTTGTTTTTGAGTCTCCAATCATCTCTCGAGCGATTGATCCTTATTTTTGAAACATTCTATATATATTATATATATATATATATTCTATATATATATATATATATATATATATATATATATATATATTCTATATATATATATATATATATATATATATATATATATCTATATATAACTATATCCTTATATATCTATATATATATTCTATATATATATATATATATATATTTTATCGAAACAATTGCGATGACGATGCAAACTGCCACTTCAACACTTATCATTTACTGATTGAGGTAGTTTTTGCCTAATGTAATGTCATCGGGAAAGTGCATTAACGACAGGAACAGGCGCAGTAAATAGCCCGCAAAACTGCCGAAGAATTGTTTAGAACTGGTTGCGAGCGATCCTTGTCTGGTGAGAAGAATGCTCACATAAACCATCTTATGGCCGCGCCATAATAACATACGTTCGCCGCATCCGCCATACTGAGCTTATTTCCTGCGTTAAGTCGAAATCGCTATAAAAGCGTGTTTATGCGCGAATACAAATTTTACCGTGAGAATAGAAAATAGAAAATATCGCTATTAGAAAAAGAAAATATGGATATTAATGAAAAGATTACATAATAAATATAATATGGATTAAAGAAGAAATTATACATAAGGAAGATTATTACATAAATTATAAAAAAAAAATTTTTTTAGTTCAAAATTTTCTATGCGGACAAATTTTATTTTGCCTAGTACATCATATTTTCTATCATTTTTATTACTTTAAGATATAATTTTATAGTTTTTAGCTTTGGATTTAGATTTCTGTTTTAAATATATGTTTTGTGCGTTTATTTTGTAGGACTGAATCAAATTTTTTCGAGAAAACTTATTTTTTCCGGAAACCAGAATTGCTTAGACACGCAACACAAGTAAACACATCATGACTAATAAATCGCGATATGACACGCGCGTGAAGAAGATGGCCCGAAGACCGTGCTATTGCAAGGAATTCTACGAGTCAGTGGAAATGCACTTCGTCCCTCCCGCCCCGTCAGTGCAGTCGACAAGCCTTGGTGTCAGTGAAGGTTAGGTATGGGTTCTTGCTCGGTGTCTGGTGACCCGGTTTGCACGACTGTCTCTGTGCTTGAATGTTGTTAATTCTCTCGCGAAGCCTCATACCGATAATTTAATATAGGATCCTTTACTTTTTATCTTCATATCCCATTTTCCTTTTTAAAGGAAGAAATTATTTAAATTGAAAATTTAAAAATTATTTTGTTATATACAAACAGTTTTTATATTTATATTGCTTATTTGCTGAAAAATAAAACAAATGGCAAGTAGCAATTGTGATAAATGTAAAGAAAATAATTGTAGTAAATGTAATAATAGAAACATGATATTGACGATACTATATCTTTTTGAAAAATTAAATAAAAAAATCCATATATTTAATTTCTTTATTAAATTTTAAAATAAAATAATTCGGATAATTTATTCCAAGTTCGATGTATGAGAAATCTTTTTAATTTTCTCACAAATTTCGGAAGGTGAAGAATATATTATGTTTTTTATATTATATACATTTTAAATATAAGTAATAAACCTCTTTATAAAATAATTATTTTAAGTATATTTTTGTCTGTGTGTATTTTTTTACTTGATTTAAAAATATTATTACATTTTGATATCATTATTTATTCTATGTTTTACAATAGTTCTTCAGATATACGTTCTTCAGATATATGTTCCAACTCTTTGTCTTCGAAATGAGAAGGGTTAAATCAAGGCGGACTCCCATTGTGAGGCCTAACCGCCGGTTTTTGTTGAATGTCTGCGTCCCGGTTATGCGACCGCCAGGTGCAACGTATTAATACCCGTGTCTGGTGAGTTTGCGATCGTGTCACTGCTTTATCGTGTTGTGCGAATAAAGTTTGTCTTCGCCGTTTGCGTATATTTCTTCTTACGACCTTCTTCGAGTACCGTTTTACTGCTTTATAATAGTTTATTATGATAATTTTTCATATATTTTAGTAAAGAAATTTAGCATAGCATTTCCCTTTCCTCAATAAATTGTATTATAATACGCAATGTATGTATACATTGCATATTCCATAAGAATACAAATACAAAAATATTATATTTGCCGAGTATAATAAAGTAAGTAATAAAGTAAGTGAAAATACTTATTCTCATATTATTCTAATTAATTATCATTTGCAATTCACTTGTAATTAATTAATTAATATTATTTGATATACTTTTTCAAGAGAAAAGTAATCGGAGAATAGTTTTGTGCAACCAGTAAAGATTTCGCGAGAGGCAACCGTATTGTATCAGTTAAGAAGAACGTAAAAAGAAGGTTTACGAGGCTAACGCGAGTATTCCTGGCATGCGTAGACTGTCCGCTTTTATTTTTCCGGTAGCTACAATGTGTGCACAATATGCGTAGCAAGATCGCTATTCCGACTTCTAGTCTATGCGAACTTTCAAATGATATCAAAATATTCAAACCACGTAGCTCGAGAAATCAGCTACATTCTGATAATTCAGTAATCACATGCTTGAATTCATCACATGTATGCAGTCACGAACTACAATAGTAAAAATCTAGAAACACGGATAAAAATATGCTTATGATATATCAAAGAAGAGAAAATAGAAATATTCTAGATAGAATTTAACGTCAAGTATTTATACGAAAGAAAAATTCCAACGTAATATTTCGAATAAAAAAGAAGGAAATTTAACAAATTAATTTAACAAAAATTAATATAAAAATTTAGCATATATAAATTTTAAATTTAAAAGAAAAAATATTTATCAGCTAGAAAATGAATATATATGTAACATGTGGAATTTTTACGATTAAATCATGAGTGACGTTTTTAGCGTAAAAGATAAGCTCGCAGAGAAACAGCTGTAATTATTCGTAAAACCGCATGCTTCCTGGCCGCGGTTAATTGCTCTTCGAAGGCTTAATCATGTCAAGTGTGATGTATGTGCGCAAGATCGACAGGAGGTGCGATATGTACTTATATATGATTTCACAAACAGAAGAAATTTCTATTACTTGTTGGACTTATATGTGTCTTGGATTATTTTGAATTTTTATTGATTCTCTCATGAATAGAACGAAATAAATTATATAAATATATATTTTATATGTGTAAAATATATGTAATCTTTGAAAATAAAAAGAAATAGAAAATATATTCTTTATATAGTAATACAACTTCATGAATATTTATTCTTTATATTTGTCATTTTAATAAACAAATTATTTATTTATATTAATTATTTATATATAATAATAAGATTTTAGATAATAAGATTTTATTTTTATAACAACTTCAACTTTACCTCGTTTTCTTATTATTGCTTTTGTACAAATAGAAATATAGCAATATAGCTAGGCAATGAAATTCGACAAGATAAACTATGCTATAATTTATCTTGTCGAATTTCATTGCCAAGAATTGAGTTGTAATTGCGCGAGATTTGATAGAAACTGTTTGCGCACTCGACTAATTAAAGTCTTCAGCTTTTAACGATCGTGAGTGTTCGTACAGATGCAAAATATGTACGAATCTCCTCTTCTTGTTGCGTTCTTCGGCCGCACTTGAACGCACATTCTCGTAATCGTGTCGCAACTGTTACCTCGCGCGCGATCGGTTGCTCTCCGGCTTTCTTCGGCAATTATCTGAGCTGAGGAAGAGGAATCTGACAAAAGGCCGGCACTGAAGGCCTTCACGAAACTTTCTTAAGATTACGAACTTTCTACTTGCTTAAATCTCGATCGCTCACTCGAGGATGATAGATAGTGGTATAAATAATGGCAATGCGCATGAAGCTTGAACAAGATGCTGACAATATTGTATTACCTTTCCGCTGTATATAAATATTTCTAAATATTCAAAATAAAAAATAAAATTAATTAAAAATTTATTTTTGATATTATCTGTACGAGAAACTGATGTATAAAAAATTATGTGTAAAAAATGTATAAAAAATTTAATTTATAATATAATATAATATAAAAGTAGTTTTATAAAAAGTATTATTTATTTTTGTAATATATATTATAATATTATGTTTTGTAGTATATATTATAATATAATAAAATTATATTTTTGCGTTTATCGTAATTTAAGATAAAAATCTGTAATAAGAAGAAAATTGATTTTAGAAAAATGTTATTGTATTAAGAAAATTATTTGTATAGTTGTGTATTTGTATTATTTGTATAGTTTATTAATAATTCGTTTAATAACAATTACAATAATTATTATTAATTACAACTATTATAATTATTATTTTACTGTAAATTTGAATTACCTAAAAAATTACCTAAAAAATTACCTAAGAAATAGACACAAAGATTTTTTAACAGTTATTTAAGATTTCTTATAAATTTACAATAGAACGAGTCTTTTTATTGTGTGAGAACAACGTGATGGGATTGTTGTTGCACAAAAGATATTTAGTTACATAGCAAGGCAACTTATAATAGCATACTCTGGAGAGAAAGGAATCGTTGGCGTAAGCAAGATCTACTATGAAAACGTAACGCCGTTATTTCGCATCTTTGCTGTTTTTGAGCGAATAGCAAAATTATCTTTCCTAGATAAAAAAATACATTGCGTGTTTAGATATCAGAATATCAAGATTTTGCGTGTTTATATTAGAGTAACGATCGTTCTAACATTCCTATACATCCTAATACGCTCCGTGGCTTTCTCCATGACATATTAGAAAGCGCATATATATATATTTACAACTCATCTCAAATCATATCTTTCGGAAAGAATATAATGCAATATATTGATCTTAAAAAGTATTTAGAGAAAATATTAAACCATTCAGCAATTTCAAAATTATCCCTCATGGAGTCATTGCCAGTTATAGACATTCTTACTTCAAAATATTTATTAAATCTTTAAAAAATCGAATAATTTAGAAATTCTACAAATACCGCAGATGTTTCTGTCAAGGAAGTTGCGGATTTATTGCTAATGACATACCTTCCATTTTGTGGAATGTCCATAGATCTTTGGATCTTTAAGTCCTTAATTTTGCAATCGTTCTCTTCTTGTTGTTAACTCTATATATTCTAAAGATCTACAATTCCTTTCGAGTTCAAATCAATAGGTGACCGGATATTTATATTTCAGAATTGACTTTTTTTTATAATTACATACCTAATAATCATAAATTAAGATTTATGATTCATATTAATTTATTAACGTAGCAAAACTTATTTATTATGTTTATTAAATTTATATATAATTTACATATAATTTTTCATATATATATATTATATATATAAAATTATATATAATTTACATATAATTATATATAATTATTTATATATAATTGAATTAGTCAAAGATATTTAAATATGAATTTATTCCTAATCTGCTAGCCGGCATAATCCCGCATTGAACTCACCAGCGACCATCCAGACGCATAGCGCCGCCGCCACGACAGGCCACCAGGCCGACATCGCGCTACATCGATGATCCACGATGACGATGATCTGCGAGAAATCCCGACGTTACTCCATTCGACACATCTCATCCGGTTTGCGTCGCGATCTCACTTAAGTCAATATTCACAGATTACTTGATATTTATGAGATCCACGCACCACATCGATTTTAACACAACTATCCTTTTAATTTGTACTCATTGGAAAACAATTAATATTCATTAACAACCAGACCCAAATTCACTCCAATTTGATGTTGGAGAGGATATCTTGAGCAAACGCACAAAAATGATCGTTCAGTTTTCTAAGTGCTGAGAGTTGTTGATAAAGTCAGTGATTATCCTCGAACCGTATATGTTATCATTATACCATGTTTATCACTGTTAACATCCTCCTCATCAATCATACACGTTTTCTTTGATTCTATTTTCCCTCTATGCATGTTTTCTGCTTTTTCGCTTTTGCATCTTGTGACAATCTTGCTCCGGTATGTTTCTAGTCTGTCGATTTGATACACATTCTTATTTTAATCGAATTTTTCGATCGACCAAGCGTACAAATCGACTCAAAAGCAAATGCAAAAATGTCACTGCCATCACTATATATTTCTCCTTATGGCGAATCAGCGATGGTTGCTACTTTCTCTCAATTCCCGAATGTAACAATTATTTATTATTTAATTTCGTTATTTTAATATTTCATAAAAATATTCATTAATAATTAATTAGTCAATTGATTATTATTATTATTATTACTTCAACATCAATGATATCATTGAAAGGAGCAAATTACTTTTTGGGATACTGTTCAGATTGATTGGTAGTCTATCTTCCTTACGACTCTCAAGTCGGGCTTGGGCTCGCTGCGGAACGCAGAGACATTGCGGTTGCGGGGACCACTAAGAATCCGATTGTCGCAATGAATTTAATTCCTTGAGGGATCCAACGCAAATACGAATACTCGTGTATTTCTCGAATCCGTAAAGAACGAATTTCACACTAAGATTTACACACCATCAGAGCGAGATAACGAAAGCATATCAGAGGCCCGGCAGGAGAATAAGTTTGACGACGGCTGGCGAACGAAGCGCCGACGCGACTGTCGGGCCGCAACGCCACGACCTGTTCCTCGACTGTGCTCGGCAAATCGTTGCAGTGATGTATATCAGTATGGGGCTCCTTAAGGTTATAAACTCGTCAATTTTATGATATAAAAATATTTTGTTGAAATTTGTAAAAAGGAATGGAAGTGAAGGGAGAGTTTGTCAAATTACGAAATCGAGTTATATATTAATTTTTATCTTTCTTAATATTATTATTATTATATCGAGAGAAAAAAACATAAAAGAATGTACTTTTGCAGAATAACTTTTGTAGTGCAATTATTCATGTTAAAATGATCTCTTAAGAATTTTTTCCAAAGTAGAATTTTTTTTTATAAAACTCGACGTGATACCATTATATATTTTACATGAATGTTCTATTTTTTGATGACATTTATTTTAAAATTATAGTTGATTTATCATTTTCAATTAATTAATATTCTGCATAATTTTAATGTCTCGGATATTTAAAGCTTCAAAGATGATCCGGTAGCGCCGCCATCATCGTCGTCGTGCAAGCGATCGGCCGGAGAAAATAAACCGCCAGTGGCGTAGAATTCCATATTTTACAAGCAGTTCAGTGGCAGATTCATCGTCAAATTAACGAGTAATTTAATTTTTAAGAACTTAGAAATATTCCAAATATAATATTCTTTCCAAATATAATATTTCTTTTTTTTATATAATTTCTTTGATTATATAAAAAAAAAACATATATTTTTAGTTCCAAGAGATTATTTTTTTATCATAGGAATATTAATTTGTAATATTTTAATTTAACAAAAAATGGCAAGCTATTGAAGAGAATCGTTTTATTATTATTAATTTAATTATCTTTTAGTTTAATTAAATTTAACTTTATTTTTTAATGGAGAAAGGTTCGTCAGAAAAATTTAAAATATAGATTACCAGAAAATATATTTTCACGCAAATCTTTATTTAAATGAGCGACAATGAAGTTATCTTTAGATTGCAATCGAGAATCACTTTCCATTAATCTTTCGAGAAGTAAATATAACCCATTCTGGAGTAAAGAAGCAAATGTTCGATTTTCCTCTTTGGATTTTTAAAATTAATCGGTAGTGTCGTAATTTTACTACGATGTGATGGATAGGTCCGAAAATACATGGCAAACATACAAATATGGTACATGCTTGTGTTTCTCTGGGATGGGCCGTAGGAAGTTTCGAATCTCGGTAATTACATACAATTGACGAATCTGTTAATCAGTCGTTTAATTAACGAATTTGTTAATAAGCAATTGTCTTCATATGATGCGTATGCTACATTTGTTTTCACGCTAAATTCGTAGGTAATTATAATCAGCACGAAATATAATGTCACATACATATGTATCTATGTACTATGCATATGAATGCGTTATCGCGACATGCAGCTCGCAATTCCGTCCAGCTAATTAGCAACTTGTCTCCCGAGGTGTGCGCAATTAGCGCCTCCCCGGAAGCGGGCGATGCGCCCGGTATTATGTCGGCGAGGAGAAAATACTCGGCGATTTCCGGCTCGGAGGACTTCAAGAACGCTTTCCTTTCGCGACAAGATAAGAATCCAATTGCTCGATATGCTTCAACGGTACTACTCGATTCGATAAATGTCACGAAGGATTATGTACCTGATGAATTCGCAGTAGTCCAGGACGATACTATACGAAAATCGAGCAATATCGAAAATGAAGTAGATTATTGCGGATTTTCGTACTACAGGTGCTAAGCTTTTAATTAATTGCAAAAATAAAAATACATAAAATATAAAAACAGCGATAAAATGTATGTTTATTGATTCTAATTAATTAAAAAAATTTTAATTCAGAATTTTACTTTTGATTTTTACTATTGATTAATTTATATTGATTTATTTTATGTTACTTTTTATTTTATTTTATTTTATGAAAATTTGTAATTAAAGAGAAAATATAATAAAAGATTGACGTTACAGAACTAATAAATCTGGTGGCTTTCAAGATGCTGTTTTGGTCAAGGATGTAGGAATAACCTGCAATTTTTTAAATGAAAATGCGATTGAACCTGACATATCGATTTCGGGCGTTGAAAGCTATCTCGTCAGACAACTTAAACTCGAATATAATGAATTGTCAAGTATCACAAGAAAACTAAATGCTTATACCAAAGATATTTTATGTAACTTAGCATCGAAATGCAGAAGAAGAGAACAAGTCCGTGAAAACTTGGTAGAAAATTTAATTTGAGTCAATTTTTTAAACAAATTTAGAACACACACACACACACACACACACACATATATATTTATTTATTTATTTATTTATTTCGCAAAATATATATTAAATATATTCTTATATATATTTACTAATCTTAAGAATTTGCTGGCGACATAGTTGATAATTAAAATCAAAACTGGTTGCTGCAACTTTCTCCAAGACACTTTTATTATAGCACGTAGCCTCGAAGCATGTAATGGCATCGCAACGTACAGACGAAGCAGGAAATCCTAGCTTGAAATTAAGATTTCGCAATGATATAAAGAAGAAATGTGGATCACTTGATGTTGATTTAAATAGCATTAAGAAGGAAATTGTTAAAGAAAAAAAACATGGTAATATGTATCACTATAATAAAGTCGTTCAATATATTTTCGATCTATTTCATAAATAAAAACAAGGATAAGAATATTATTAATTAACAATAATGACAAAATATTATTTATTTTAATACAGAAGATTTTTAACTTTAAATAAAAACATCATATTTCTTTGCAGAGGATAGTAATATGGGAAAGCGGATGGATTTTGATAAAGCTTTCGCGAAAGTTTTTCTCGAACTCTCATCGAAATGCAGTGGCGTGTTGCTTCGTAATTATCTAATGACGAAGAGAGAGAAAGTATTTAGTAATACATCGAATGCGTGTTTACATAAACCTGAACATTTCTCGCCGTCTAATAGATTGTGCAAAAATTGTAGAACCGATAAATCTCGTAAATTTTTCTATACGAACGAATACAATCCTCTCGTGTTCACCAATTGGCGAGAAGTATCCAAACGAAGAAATTACAAATCCAAAAGTGCATTTACTAACACTTCCGGAAAATCGCGACACACTGTCAGTCACATTTGACACGTGGAAAAAAAAAACAGTTCAGAAGTGCATTTGATTAATTATATATCTTTTGCTAAATTATTTATTTTTATATATTTATTATTTTTTGTATTTTTGATTATCAATTTATATTCAGTTAAAATACATATTATATTTTTAACAAAATATTGTCGATTTATGTTCAGTCAAAATACATATCATATTTTTAGCAAAATATATTTCTACGAGAGAATGTGTCTTCACTATTAATCGTCGAAAATCTATTATTTAGTTCAATTGCTAAATTGTCGATTTAACAATTGAGCTGAATAATAGATTTTATTTAAAAAATGATGAAAATTCTATTTTAAAAACATTTTTAATATTTGTTATTTTTGGACGTTTTGATTTGGATTTAAAATCTCACAAAGCTTAAGCTATCTCTTCATTTAAGAATCGCTGTTCGAGATATCGATCATAGTGCAAGGATTGGTCTTTTAAAAATTTAACATATATATAAATTTGCACTGTCTACAAATGTATTATGAGTCATTTTATAACAAAAGCGAGATTACAAGAAAAGGCAATGGACTTGAATAATTACAATATGACCATTGTACTATCATTATTAGTTATTTCATTTCGATGTATCGATTAAAGCGCAATATGCAAGCGCAGTAATCATTTCAATCGATATATCGAAGTGAGACGTTATGGACAACATAGAGTATCGTTTCATAAGTATCAAGTTCTGGACAACACTAAAGGCCTCTTTTACTAATCTTTCGGTTAAGTTAACCTGCAAGAGTGCCAATTGTAATTTAATGCTCAGAAAGTAGTGTGTGTTCTTTAATTTAATATTCTTTTCGTGTTGTAAGTATCTTGGTAGGTAGATGAAATTGTAAGTAATATCCGATAATTAATGTAAATAAAAATTATTAAGCAATCATTCGCTTAAATAAAAATTTTAACAGTTATCTAACAATAAACAGTTTAGTTCTCAGTTGTTGGCAATCGTGATAGTCGAATTAACCGTCGGTTAGCTTAACCGAAGATTGGTGAAAGAGGCCCTAATAGAAATGACTTTAAAGCTTTAATAGTAAATAATAAAAAACATAGTATGTGATAAAAAAATTCATGTATAAATTGTATAATAAAATATACACATTTTAAAGACAATTTGTTGAAAATATATTAATGGATTAAATAAAACGAATCTACACAGGCATTTGAAATGTAATATAAAGCGCTGTCATATAACGTTTATATCAAATAGCAATATTGCGTCATTCTATCTTTGTTGTTCATTAGATATAAATCAAAGATAGAATAATGCGATAACTTTTAGCGCGCTCTCCAGATGCAACTTTTGTTATTTCACGCTTCTAACGCTTCTAACGCGCGTTCTAGTATTATTATATTTCAGTGTGTATAGATTATATCATAACCTATACTGTGTGCAATATATATATATATATATATATATATATATATATATATAAAAACTATTTTAAATTTTTATATCGAATTCGTTTTTTATCATTGCGATATCGAGAATCGCATCGTGTCATCAAAATATGATTTCAAATCGCTACGGAGAGGACAGGGTTTGGAAAAATCTTCAAATAAATGACAAAAGTCATATAATTTGCTTCACGAAGGTAGCTGAATCATGGAAAGTTCTTTTAACGGATCTAATAGAAATTTGGATGGAGACTCTAACCGATGAAACGATGTTTCACAAATGTCAGGTACTTGAATTGTCTCAACTGAAAAGATATTATCGAATTCGTTATTTCATATATAGATATAAATTAAAAATTGCAATTGGATTCTTAGGTTTTATTATCTCACCATATATTCACAATTGGTTTTTATTCCTCGATAAATGCAAGTCAAAAGCCAAATGTATCTTGGAATTTGTTATCTTGGAATTTGTTAGAAAGAGTGTATATATGTATGTGTGTGTCTGTGTGTGAAAGAGTATTTTGCAATTTCAATAAGGAAATTACTTTATACACAATTTCTAGAGTTTAAATCCTCTTTTAAATCTCGATGCCTTTGACTGGAAGCAATTGATACTGGATATGTTAAACAATATTCCTCAATATGTGCACACAAATGTCCTAGAAATCAATATGTATCGAATAGAATTGCGGAAAGATAAGGAATTCGTAAAGTTGAAATTCTCGTTGGATCTCCTTAAAGGAACGCCACAACAGTTTTGGGAAAACGTGACTATGCCTTTTTGCTTATCTTCGATGGAATTGATTCGTCAGCATAAAATTCTGCTAGATTTGGTGAAACAAAAAGATGAAGAGATTGCAGAATATAAAGCGGAAGGCGCGAAGTTGATTAGGAGTATGCGTTTCTCGCATATAGTGTGCTATATATTATTATATTTTTAAATAGAATTAAGATAGAATTATTATTTATATTCTCAGAATATATCGCTACAAAGCCATTTAGCGAAGAGTTATTTCACATTGATGCTGTCGGATTGATTGCAACTGACTTCGTAAAAACTTTTCAATCTGTGCTCCATTTTTATAATGAACTAAATTTGCCAAATATGAAATATACAAAAACAGAGTCTGAAGTGTCTTCGACGAATAGTGTAAGGTACGATGCAATACTTGATAAAGCACATACAAAATACTTATTGCGTTTATTTATTCATTTTAGTGACGATGTTTCGAACATTGATGAGAATGCTCTTCCTGATTCATCTAGGAATGAATTTAAACAAAAGCTAAGACAAAATGAATCAGATAAGAATGAGCAAGTACATTCAAAAGTTAAGAAATGTGAAGAAAATCCGTCTTCCAGCAAAATTTTGGATATAAATAGCATGTCTCATACGATATATAAATTGAAGAAGAATAAAAAAACTTTAAGTGATTTTATAAAATAGTGAAATATTATATTACTAATTAATAAGTTAACATTTTAATACAATTAGATTTTATTTATATTATTGTGATGTATGTAATGTTGGGTAGTAATTAATTAGTTGAGTATTTAATAATAAAGTTAAAAGTTAATAACTTTTAACTTAACTTAGTTAATTTCAATTAAGTTAACTATTAATGTATTAACATTAACTTTTTTAACATTTTTTAACATTTAACTTTTTTTTAAGTTAACATGTTTTTATTTATAAAATATTTCTTTCTGTCAAATTTTAAACAATTAGAAAAAACTCAATGATCATATTGGAAATGATATCTTGCATTTCCATTAAGTTTCAAACAGAAAGAGAAAAAGGAAAAATTATTTGAAAATGTTTTGTTAATTAAAATTTTATTTAAGTGCAATATAGATATTTTTTATAATTATTAATATATTATTGTATAATTAATATATATCTAATCACTTCTTTTCTATATATAATAATCATGTATATTTGTATTTTTTGTATAATTCCTTCTATGTAATTCTTTAACTATTTTATTTATTATTATAACTAAAAAAAACACATTTCTATGTAAAAAAAATCTAACAAAAGATAATATATTTCTTTGGTATTTTATATAAATTTATTTTACAAATAAAATATTAAATAATATTAAATTTATTCAATAATATTATAATTAGTTTTCGTTTAAAGTAGTTTAAATTTAAAAAATTATATTTTAATATAAATAATGTTTTTCAAAACATTAATTTTAAATTTAATTTAAATTAATTTAATGTTAATGCAACTTTATTTAAATTAGTTTTTTGTTCGTGCAACTTTTAATATAACTAAATTAATTGTATAAGCCATTAAATTTAATTTAATCTAATTTAATTTAATTTAATCTAATCTAATAGAAAAAAATTAATTTATCCAACCTTGGATATGTATTACCTAAACTGAAAACATTATATATAAATATGTTTAAAGTTTAAGTTTTAAAGTCCAAAGAGAACGAGATTAGATGAAAAGGAAATAGGATGTAATTAATGTCAGATTTTTATATACTTTTATATACTATTTGAAAACAAAAAATAAGAGTACTTTTCTATATTTTTAGTAGCCTATTGGAACAATTTAGTAATCTATTGAAACAATATACCATTTTTAGTTTAATAATATAAAAAAAATGTAATATGTTTTCTACCATTTTTAATTTAATAATATAAAAAAAATGTAATATGTTTTCTTATATGTTAGACATGGTGTAAATTTTTAAAGTAATAAAGAAAAAAAATATAAAAAAAAAGGGCTCGTCCGGGATTTGAACCCGGGACCTCTCGCACCCTAAGCGAGAATCATACCCCTAGACCAACGAGCCATCTTGTACATGGGATTATAGGTACAGAATATCAAATATTAATATTATACTAATAATGATACAGTATACACACATACGTATAAAACGTTATCTATGTTATTAACTGCCTGATAATTTTCTCTGTGCGTGGCATATGTTCAACATGGCGGACTACAGTCAGCAAGACTTCAACAGGAGTGCGTTAACTCTCGATAGCGGACGGGTAATCTTAATCGTTTTACAATTTTAATTGTGCGCAATAGCATTTAATCGATATGCGCGTCACGATGCATGTCTGCATGTGTTGATAACACCGCCGGTCTTCATTTTTTTACCTGCACTTTTTTACACTTTTTGTTGTTGCGAAGTGGAGATAGAACGCGGCCAGATTTGGAAAAAAAGAGAAGAAAAAAGTTTGTACAAAGTACAAATAAAATGAATGAATCTTATTATGTTTACTGAAAGAGTAGATAACTTCTTCTTTTTTATACATGCTCTATATATATATATATATATATAAAATAAAAATAAGATATATATTATTCATATATATTATTAAATTAAGCTCATATATATATTAATAATATAATAATTTAATAATATATATGAGATTTTTGTTTCTTATTTTTTATACATATTTTATACTCTATATATATATATATATATATATATATATATATATATATATGAGATTTCTTATATAAAGAGAATGTTAATGTAAATTGCGCATTTCTTTTTGCTTGCAAATGCCTTGATCTAAAATTGTTTTTCTTTAAATAAATATTTAACCAAAATATATTATTAATTGTAGCATTTTTATTTTTAATATTAAATATCATTATAAAAGTCAAGTCTTAATCAAAATAAATATTTTTAAAAATTTTTGAGTATTATATTAGAAAGAGATAAGATTTTATAATTAAATTTCAAAAGACATTCAAAAGACATAAATTTAACAAATGTTATGAAAAATATTAAAAAAAAACGAATTAAGAATTTATTTTGTGAAAGCATGTTATTGATTTTCTAAAATAATTCTAATTTTTATATTTCTTGGATATTTTTATTGTTACTATTTATTACTATTATTATTATTACTACTATTTACTATTATTATTGTTACTTTTTTTATACTGTTGATAATTTAGGCATGGTACACTGGGCAAAAAGCTGAAAAGATTCCCAACGGATTAGTGGGGGTTGTTGGTCATGATTGCCACAGTTTAGATCTTTCCTACAACGAACTGACCACTATTTCCGGAGTAAAAGATTTTGAGCAGCTTCAAGAATTAATCTTGGACAATAACAAACTTGGCGATCTCAAAACATTACCGCACATGCCAACTTTGACTACTTTGAGTTTGAACAATAATAAGGTTTACTATAATTAAAGAAGAAATAATATATTTTTTTATGAGAATTATGACATTTTTTATGAGAATTATGACATTTAACAAGGAATTCGTGACAATTTATGCAGAAGATAGAGATTTTTTTTTAATATTGTTATTAAAAACTTTTTGCAAACTTTTTAACGTTTAAAAAATGTTTTTTTAAATTTATAATAATTTTGTATTGTCTATGAAGTTAATAATAAGCTTTCTTCTTAGATATTCAATATCGACAAAGCTCTTGATAGGATACAAGAATGTTGTCCTAACGTGGAATACGTAAGTCTTCTGGGCAATCCCGGTTGTCCCGATCAATTGACCAATCCGACGTCTACCGATGAAGACGATTACGAACGTTATAGACTATATGCTATCCATATTTTACCATCGAGTCTCCGGTTCCTGGATTCTCGAAGGGTCACTCAACAGGAGAGATTGAATGCTAAGACTCGCGGCAGATACTCCAAGACAATTAAACTCGTTCCAGAGTTAATTCGCAAGTTCGTATCCAATTCGACGAATGCCAATAATGAATTTGATGATATATATTTTAACATCCATTACACGCCCTTGCCAAGCTCGTTACGTAATCCTCAAGATCATAAAGGTGCGTAGTTAAATCAAATAATGAAATAAATTGGTAGTTAAATCTTGAAATATTTTTGATTATATTGTAACTCTAAAAATTTTCATTTTTTTAAAATTATTAATTTTGTAAATTTGTATAGTTGTAAATACATGAATTAACAGCAATAGATTTTTTCCAGGTGCTTATGGTAAGTGCAAATATCGATATTCCGGCAAGAACTCGGAGGGCAATAGATTCATCTCGAACAACGATCTTTAATCAATGATTGCATGGATATTTCTAAAATGTGGCCTTAAAATATTAAAGTAAACGATTTTTCTAGTCAAATAATAATGTATTGATATTGATGAAAACTTACATAATAAGCAACAAGATATTTTTTTCATAGATCATAACAAAACATTAATAAATATCGCATAGTTAGTAAGTATTATTGACATTAATCATAAAGATATATTTGTAATTTACATTACTTATATTTTGATATCAGTGACCATCGAATTTTAATATAGGTTATGAGATTTATTTTAAAAAAACTATATTTATATAAATAATACAAATTTTACGTAAATAAATTTAAATGTTTATATGTTGAATTAAAACAATAACGCAAAAAATTATTTAAGACATGTTTCTTAAGAAGAAAAATTAAAAGTATAAGATTGTGTAAAATGGAATGGCTTAATTAATTATATAGTTGTATAACATCAAATAAAACAATTTTATAATTTTTCGTGTTCGTACATTTTCTTTATGTTTTTTAGATAATATTCAATATATATCAATTCGTGCAATTCTCAATAAGTATCTGATTTACGAGTTTATGAGTGATTATGTTTCTATAATAAATAAATCAAGAGGAATTTACGAGTAAACGTATAAAACTTTTTTATTTATCATGTACACCGACGAGCGACATATAAATAAATGTCTAATTCTCTAAGTTTTAACATTACATTTCATAACATTAAGTGCTAACTAACTGGACTAACATACGTAGAGTAACTTGAAGGTTCTAACGGGATAAAAAACGCAATGGGTTATCGTAATAAAATCTTCGACATTCTATTGGTCCGTAAATGCGCACGACGTATAATTATCGCCACGACACTAAATTCATTATTTCAGAGATATCGAAATCTTAATTATAACTATTGTATATCTCAGAATTTATGTTAGTTAATTTAAGATATACATATGACCCTTCAAAAGATAATTGAATTAAAAAGAAAATTCTCATAAAAGTTTTATTTACTGAATTTACTAATTCAATAAATATGCTTCTTCTAGGAGAGTTTGGCGTTTCTTGTTGTTTTCTACATGTTACCTTTACCTATTATTATTTTTATTTAATTTATATCTCTTAGGGTATGTACGTGACAAATCAAATCAGTTAATTTTGTTTTAAGAAATATATACAAATTGGAATTCCTTAACTTAAATATACTTTTTCCTTTAATAGTGCATTAAGAAGAAAATTTGAGAATTTTTAAATAAATTTCTAATTTTGCGCGAAGTTCAATTACATTTGAAAGAATGGATTGTCTTCTAAATGCAATTTTTAATTCATTTATCTTCAGCAGGGAGTTAACGCATATCGTACAAATCTCTACGTAATGTTAAAGGCAGTTTCACAGTTCCCTTTCATTAACCCTGTTTTTAAGAAGGGAGACAGAGAGTCTAGAGCTAATTACACGCAACGACTTACGATGTTATACTCACAAATGATCGAAGGTATAATAAATCAGTTAAGTACGAGTACGTCAGTTCGAATCTTCGATTTATCCTGAAACCCTCGAGAAACGTCGATATTAATAACACGGTCTAGCGATGCATCCGGCGTCAAATGTGTGACTGCATGTACATATCGAATATTATATTTATTTAATATAGATATCGATTCAGAGTCAAACATTTAACGCTAAATGAACGACATAAAGACGAGTCGCCGCTGCAATACGCATCGCAAGTACGAGTCTTTTACAATCGTTCTGAAATTCACGGAGGAAAAAGCTTCTATAATTTTGGAAGATAATTATGAATGACGAGTTTCCTTCAGATTTTCAGTGACGATAAATTCGACGCTTACATGTGTACACGTATACATATAAATATAACATCTACAAAAATGCATTCTCGTTTAAGTTGTGTGTCGATCGAGGAAGCGGTCATATTTAAATCCCTTAAATACACCGTTCCTTTACTCGTTCGTTCGCTCGTTTTTATTGTACACACTGGAAGCATCTTTCTCTCCAAGAAAGGAAAGTGTCCACAACGTTGTTCAAAATGTTCCAAACGCTGAGTTTTTCATCACGCCTCGTCCAGTTCGTTTGATAAACAGCGAAGAGAGAAGCGAATGAACGAAGGAAGCGTGTCTACTTTTATAAAAAAAAATCTGAGTTCTTCATCGCGTATGAATTATTGGAAATTCTAAAATACGATCATTTTAAAATATTTCTTATTTTTTCTAGAGAAGAGCCATCGTGTGTTAGATGATGCCTTATATTAATCAAATGTTAAAATTGATAAAATCTCAAAATATAAAAATATAGTGCAGCCCCTTCATTCATTTGCTTCTTGCAACTTCTTGTATTAAATGTAATACTATTATAATCTTACATGTTTTTAGTGATTATTGACTAACAGCACGCCTTTATAAAGTCTAAAAATTTAAAACTATTTTTGTGCCGTATCAGATTATTTTCGGGCATGTTTGGTGAGGTAGAATTTCGCGATATACGAAATATTTTGCGTGATTCAACGTTTGGAACTCGGCGAGAGCTTATTTGCTGTTTCTTCGCTATCCGCAAAAAGCACACACGTACATGCGTATATGCGAATGCTGATAATTATTTTGCCACCCATTTTGGACGGACGCACTTTTGCTCTTTATCCCATTTCAGATGTTTTAAGAACCTAACAATATTTTTGTCAAGAATGTCGTCGCTGCTTTACAATATTGCACGAATTTTAATAACTTGCACAACTTATGTATTCATCTAAGGCCTAATAATCGCAAGGAACGCGACAAGAAAGAAATGCGAAACCCAAAGATGCGTTTAAAAAAAAAAAATTAAATGTATTTTGCTATAGACTTGATGTGCTAATCCAGAAGAAAACATAAAGAATACAAGAATACAATTCCTAGAATTACAAAAATGAAAGAAATAGTATTTTCTAAAAGCATAATACGCATTGCAGAAGTATAATGCATTGCAGTGAAATAGATTATAATTTTATCACGAAAAATATAAAGAAAATTTATTGCAACATGATTTGTTACAATTTTTAATATTTGGCACGTCAATTATTTTAATATTATATTATTATGAATCTTGGCTTTGCAAAAAATATATAAAAAAAGAAAATAAATGGAGAACAACAGAAAATCTAATAAGAAAAATAATTTACTTTCTCTCTTTCTAATAAACAGAAATATTTAAAAATAATACTTTGAATAATATTTTTTGATTAGGATATGAATTTTTCATTTTTGTAGATATTGGTCTTATCTTCCAAATTATAAATTTCTATTATTATTAAACAAATAAAAAATATGTGTATGAAAATAACTAAATTTTCTAATTTTCCTAATTTTCATTAAATTATTATTATATTTTTGAGACAATCAAAGCCGACTAGCTAAAATAAAAATAAAGAATCTTTGATTAAAAGAAACCATAGAAATAAAGCTCTTGTACAACGCGTTTGTTAGAAATTATTTTTTAAATTCTATATAGAAAATTTTCAAGAAGTAGAAATTCTAAAACACAATTTGTACAGAAATTAATAACATAGACAACATAGAAATAAGAATGAACAGGGAACCCAAGATAATTTAATACAATTGTTATACAGGATATGAAGGTCGGAATCGATAGTGACGTATTTGATCAGTTTCAAGCTAAAAAATAGACGATTTTTACGGCTGACCGAAAGCAGGAAATTTTTGTCTATGCCTATTCAGATCAAACGATTTACGTCGCTTCCGAAGGCACTGATTCCTTTTGCTCACGAATATTTAAGAATATGTCCGTCGTAAGCGCGACACTTTTAGAGCTATATACAAGCGACTTGGACTACATCAGCGTTTCCAAACCATTCCTCTCTCGGAAATGATAACTAGAAAGAGTATGCGACATTATCGCGTTTCCCGCTCTTAAGAACCATTGTTCTTCCCATGATTGTGCAAGTTCGGCCTTAATGTTACTGCGCCCTCGACCCAAAAATTTGGTCTCTCGAGCATATTCTGCCAAAGAGACAATTCACGACCGGTTGCGTCCATCCAATCCACCGGTTTCCCGTAATGTTTTCCTAAAATGGAAATTCGCATTTGTATTATTGTCAAAAAAACATAAGAAAATATCATCGTCAAACTTTTAGAATATAGCAAGTTAAATTGGAAGAAGCACAATATTTTTTTATTAATTAAATTCTCTTCAACTAAATTTTGACAGAATATTAGTACAGTCATTAGTATGACAAGGTAGTTATATCTCACTTGTAATAAAAAATTGTATTAATAAATTCAATTTAATGAATAAAAGAAATAAATAATCATGTTATACAATTTAGAGTAATGATTTTATATACGTACCGGTGCCGAGATTAAATCGAACGCCGCCAAGGAATTCGTTGCTAGCGATTCGATCATGATCCCAAACTGTTAATTCTAATCCGCGTTCTGCCAATTCCTGTAAACTAACATCCTTGTAGATAAACGTGTGACCCCAAACCGGCGAGCCGCCAGATCTGCGAACGACACCGGTCTTCTGTTTACCGGATCGGCCTTTGTCAGGGAGTAAATAACTGAAATAGATTAGCAGATGATAAGAATTTTAGTTAAACATCAAGACAGTTAAACAAAAAGCAATAAAACAATTTTCATCAATTTTAGTCAATAACAATTAAATATATATATATATATTTTTCCTAATTTAAAAATAAAAATTTCTATTTTTATAAATTTTATTTGTTTTTATGTCAATAGAAATATTTGTATAAAATAGAGGGAGTATACCTTTTACAGAAGGGATCGCAAGTGCCCGAGTTTTTGCTACGCGTCTGCAGGTTTCTGGCCTCCTTGACGAGAACATGGAGCGCACCGCGGCTCCAGTTCTTTTTCGCTTTAGAACTGCCACGTTCTGCGCCATTTTCCCGATCACGTTCTTGCTGTGCCGGATCCGGCGGAACAAATTTCAGGCCGACGATTACTTCGCCCTTGTATGCGACTGGATCATCGAACGGCTCCGTCTGTGAATTATTATCACGTGAGACAATCCGCACATTCCTTTTTGAAGTTATGTAAATAATGAAGTTATATAAATAAGCTTCAAAGAATTTGAAGATTAGGATCTAAAATTTCGTTCTTGAAACTAATTCTCTAAATTTGTATTGTCGAAAGGAAGATTCTAAATATCTATCAAACTTTAAAATGGGCGAAAGATGCGAAATTTGAAATGAAATTAATATAAATTCTATTTAATATATAAATTCTAAAAGGATGAATAAATATTCTTTAATATAAATTCTTTATTTAATTTGCTAACTTATTTTTAAATATTTCATAATATACGATGGAAAAATATATTAATCTTGATATCTCGACTTGGTTCATAGTTAAAAGAATTGAAACAAATTAATACCTTATGATACTATGTTTACGGTACATACTTATTTAAGATAGAAAAACATATTTTGCATTCACATGCGCTCATATCGGAACACATTGAAAGCATTTTAATTAAGCAACTTTGAAGTTGCAACCTATGTTTCTATCCTAGACAAACAAAATTTTTTACTGAATACACAGTGACGCAATTTGCTAAATGCACAATGACGCAATCCATCGGATGCATAATAACATTCAAGAGATTTGCTTCACTCGGAAGTGATCAATGACTAGACTTCTAACTTTAAAATTTTAAGATAACGCTTCTAAATTTTTCAACAGAAAGTCAACAGATGTCATCATTTTCGCTGATACATTTGAATATCATAGTTACAACCAATAATTACAACCGGCGGCGAAACTTACCCTCTCTTGAAGGGGATACCAATGGGGCGTCGGATCGTCAAATATCTTGTTTTCCAGGGGCATTCGCACCTCACCAAGGAAATCATTGCGGCCAAACATGTCCGAGTGCCAAACTGTCAGCCATAGTGTTCTCGTCTCCAGGCCACTCAGGCTCATATGGAACTAAAACCGCGCGATGACGAAACATCGAATCACTAATTGTCATGCAAACGAGCAGCGGACATCCGTGCCAGCTCACAATGAACACCTTACCTTTAGCGTTTCGTTGAATTCTGGATTTAACGTGTGCTTCTTCACTTTTGTCTTTCTTTTACCGCTCTTCGATTTATCCGGCAGCAAATATACTTTGACGTATCTAAGATAAGGAAAAAGGAATATATGAAATTATAAAAACTCAGATTGCATATTTAATTTCAGTGTCTCTTATAAACAAAAATAAAGATTTTTTTATATCGGAAAATATAATAAGTTGAAAATAGAATTAAATTAAATGCTTTAAGAGAATGCGTTCAAAGGATAACAAACTTTATCTTACTTAACTTTTTGTTTTACTACTGCGCTTTACATACATTAAATATAAAAATTGAAGTACATTGAAGAACACGCATATATATATATATATATACACACATATATAATATAATAGTCGTAAATGGGCATACTTACGGATCCGACCGTTTGCGCTTTACATCCACGGGCGCGAGATTTTTGCACCTGGTTACATGCACTTCGAACGTCAGATTCTTGTAATCGTATTGCAAGGCGAATTCTACCTCACCTGTGACGACCACGGATCGACAGCAACGTCCCTCGCCCGCGCCGCTGTATACCGACGCCATCGAGTCCGAGCGTGCCTGGAATCGCGAGAATTAGGATCGTGAGGATTTTAGAACGGCGACCTCAGCGTCGTAAAGTTCGCTTCGTTCTCTGGCGAGAGCACCTGTCTCCCATTCCGTTAATCTGAGCGATGCGAGAGATGCAACGCTGCAAGTTCGCTTCGCGTTAAATTGCGATAAGTACGATATTTCTCTCGAAAGTTGGGCAATAGTTTTTGAGCGAGACGTGCTGCAATCTGAGGTCCATCCTCTATGTGCATTAAGCAAGAAGGAAATTTTAACAAATTGCAACTTACTCCGAGACTCGACAGTGACGAGCGAGTGGCGAGATGGCCCGGATCGATGTCGTCCATGTCTAGGACTGTGTGACTAGAGCCTGCTCGTGATCCTGCTCCGATAATCGGCGTGCTGCATGCCTCCGACAAACTGCTTCCATCGTCTGCGATATCATGAGAAAACTTGGTTACTCAGACTGACTCAGATTTCAAATGTCCAATTGAGAGATAACGAGAATGAATATTATTCAAAAAGTAGAATTTTCACAATAGCTTAAAACTAAAACAGCCATTTCGACAGTGGTTTTAAAAGTCTGAATTGCTAAATATTATAAAATATAACGTTATTTTTTATATTTCAAGAGAGTTTTTTTAATTTTTACTGTTGTTTTTATTATACTTTATCATAAATATAATAATACAGTAATTAATTTGTGATAATAATTTTAGTAACAATTTTGTATTTGCGCGCAGAAATTTTTATATTTCATATAAATTAAATTCTTTTTTATAATTTTAACTTTAGTTTAATTGTATTCAAAAAATTTTTCAAATTTTTTTATCACGCTAATCTCTTCAAGTCCAATTGTAAGAATTGTTAAAATCACTTTATGACTAACTTAATATTAATTCAGGAGTGGATATTTCTTGCTGCCCATATTGCTTCGAGCACTTGGCAAAGATACTCGCATATCCTAGCTCTGAATCGCTGTGTGACGCTTTCTTCTCATCGTTAATCGACGGTGACTTTTTCTCCTTTTTTGGAAGAACTGGTAGATTCTCGATTACGCGCTTCATTCCGCCGGTCAGAATTCCGGACGAGGATCTGTTTTTCGAGTCCAAGACATTGAGAGAAGAATCATCTTTATGATTTGCCAATAAAGCTTCTTCCTTGTTGATGGATGTTGGAAACTCATTATCTTTCGATATTCCATAGTCATGCTTTGTTAAAGGAATTTTTTCTATTGTATGTTCTTCATCATTTTTTGATTTAACAAGATCAGTCAGTGGAATTTCCGATTCGATGATAAGATCATCAGGCTCTAGATTTTTCTTTCTATCCATCTCGTTTGTACCGTTCGATCTTGAATTCGAAACTGTTTTTTGTTTTGCGTAACAAGAGCCGCAACAACACTCCAGAAACAAATTTGAGGCGAGACACTGCATCATTTTACCAGTGGACCAAGAACTTTGGGTGGAAGATTCTTTGAAAGTCGAATAATGAGCACCCTTTGCCATCTTCCTGAGATTAATTCAATTTTTTCACTCTGTAGATTTCTCTTGCTAGTTAATTATTCTTATTTCTTCTCTTGTTCTTCTAAGTCAGCTTGCACACGAGATTCAGTATGAGTTGATAAGAAGAGATAAAATGGTTTCACTAAATTAAACAAAGGTAGAAGGATCGTCTCACTTTAATACTTCAACGGTACTTTTCATTTTAAAATAATAAAAGAATAGTATATTATTTTCAAAGATTTAAAATTAAAAGTAACAGCACATATTTAAATTGATATTTGCTGATGTTTTGTAATAAAACAAATAAGAGAACTTCGAGAGAGATGTAACATTGAACGAAGCATTCCCTATACTGACAGATCTGTCCATTTTATTATTTGTTATTCAGCTAAACGGAACAGGAGCAACGATAATACTGATTTTTGCTTCCTGCTTTCTGGCACTAATTACTTCTACATTCAAGGTCCAGTATCTGGTTTGATAACAAACGATAAATTTATAAAGAAGGAAGTCATAAAATCATATAGAGGGAAATATCTTTTACGAGAAGATAGAGATTAATTTAATAATATAATTTTTATAATTTTTTTTATTAAGAATATAAATCTCTAACGTTCTTCAATATTAAATTTTCTTAAATACCTAAAATCTTTTTTAATTTTTGATTGAAATTTCATTGTTAATAATGATTTCACAATTCTTATTTGTATCTCCTGCAATCAGATATATTTACTGATGTACTAAATATTCAAATCTTTATTATATTTGTAAAATGATATGCGAATTTTAATAATATTTGCGAAAAAGATAAGAAACAGACATCTGTAAACGTGCCATTTAAACGCCATGTTACGAAAGCCGCATCATTCATGATTTTCATTTGTCGAGATAATCATTGTTGTGCGTCGTGCTGAGTAATGTTAAAGTAGTGAACAATTAAATGTTGGGTAACATCGTCCACCGATAACCGACATAATAGCCGACGCTTGGCGATGCATTTCTAATCGCGCCCGATAATATTCTCGTGGCGACACAGACGGAATCGGTTTGTAGCTTTTGTAAATAGGTTTAGGTGAATGTGTGCCAAGGTGAAAACGTATCGAGGTATCTCCGCGCTTCGCCTGAGAAAAATCACTTTCATGAGTCCGTACACTGCGTTCTATCAACTGCCGTCACCGTCGGTTAAAGAAAGTTTGTTGCAGCAAATATGACAACTAAGAAAAATATATCTCTTTATATTTAACTACGTATCGCAGTATTATGCATTGCTATTACGTAACGTCACTCCTAATCCTACAATAAATTTTCTAATTTTATCTTCACGTTTCATTAATTTTCCTTGCCTTTTCTAATTAACTTTTTATTCTAGAAAAGTGGCCTTTTATACGTTTCGCGATTTGCGATTCAATTTGTCGCGGGTGCCGTCGTTAAAATTAAGATTGAGTATCGTAGACACATGCCCGCATGCTCGTGCTCCGTGTTTGTGCGATACCAGATGGGGAGGGCTAATTAAATCACTCGGCCCTACCAAGCGCGAGTAATTACGCGTCTGTCTCTCGCGAGTAATTTCGCCACCTTCGGATTGTCTCTCCACAAATTTGATCTCGTTCCCTCCGGTTTCCCATCGCGCGCGGAAAACCGAGTAGCGCGCCCGTTACCCTCGGTTGAATTGTATATGCGTGCACGCACGTGAACGCCATATCCGGGACATAGTACTACGCACCGAGAATGTGGGCGAAAGTTCTGGCGTGCCTCGCCTGATGCGAGAACGCAGTTTCCAGCCTCAGCGGCCGATTAGACGAATTATTATCCTTTTATAACCCGCAAAAAAAAAAACATGATACAAAACGGGATCTCAGAAGAAATTGTGTGATTAGCGAAAACAAAGTATCTATGTAATTAAATTTTCTCAGCTTTTCATATTTGCCTCGATCGTTCTCGCGTGGGGTAATTAAATTTCTATAATGATATTTCTGTCAAATGTTATTATACTTTAAAGCAAACGGTTTTAGTTGATCTTCTCTCTTGCACCTTTATTATGCGTTCGGCGTACAATCGTCGCTTCCGTTTTGCTTGCGTTTTGCTTGCGTTTCCTTCCTTTTTCTTTCCTTTCTTCTTTTCCTTTTTGCACTGGCTGATCCTATGACTCGCGTTTACCTTTCCTTTAGAAAACGCTATTGCGCGTATCCGCGTGTAATTAAATTACTCACTACCGGAGTTATTCGCTAGAACCGTGGAAGAAGAGAATGTACGCATGCGTCGATATATATGTTTCACCGCAAAAGCAGTAGCCTGCACTCGCAATTATCGAATTACTCTATCGAAGCGTGGATATTGTCATGATAAACTACTAATACCAAGCAAATTATGTCAGCCTGTTTCTACGTAATATAGATAGTATCATAACGTTAGTCTTATTATACCAGAACATTATATTTTTCAGCGAAAATTGCCTACTTTGCCGTCTTTTAATTGCCTACAAAGACTATAATTTATTTTTTTTACGTATTCTTTTTCCATTTCATATCAATTCTTTGAAATAAAGAATACATTTAAATAGAATTGATAATAAATATATATATATTACAAGATCTTCTCTATTTAAAATGTGTGGAGCAAGAATTAATATAACGAATTAATGCATGAACTGTAATATTTATGAAAAACTATTCATACTGTTTTTTTTTTGCAAAATTTTTTTTTTAAACAACGCCGATTAAAACAATATATTCGCGTAATTCCATTAGTCGGTTAAAGTGGATCGTAGAAATCTAAAAAAGATGTCATGCGGCGGTTAAAGACGTAACGTCCTGCTTCATGGTTGTCCGCGAAGCGAAGAACCGTTCTAGCAATCGTGCAAAAAGCTTGACACGCATTCCAAAACTCACAGCAACGATGGTTCAATGACATTCTTGACTTTCTTAACGCCAGCTTGATCCTTTCTCGTTCATTCTCTGAGAGAATTCTAACTTTTGGGAAAATATTTCTTTTACGACTGTAACTCTGTAACGCAAAAGGAAGCTTCTCAAGAAATACAAAAGTTTAAGATGGTCCTCTCAAAAAATGCAAAAATTAAAAATTTTTAACATATGACGATATTTATTAAGTCATTAAAGTTTATTTGACGGTAACATAATTTAATTCTTAGGCACCTTATACATAGTTGCTGTTAATTAGAGAGCTTCGCCAGGCGAAGAGAAATAAGATAACTTGAATATCCTGCATTGCTCGCGGCATAAAACGGTAATTAAGAGTCGTATTAATCTTTATTCGTGCGAAAAATCGATCTGGTTTGAAGCGGTAACGATGATCGCCGATGAATACAGCATAAAGTATTGCAGTGCCTGCGATGTTAAACGTAAATCTGTCATCGACCGGTCTCTAACGAGCAAAAAGAATAAACGAGTACGTGGCGAACGAATGCGGAATTCTACGGCTCGGAAATCGCAGACGTGCGATGCATACAATCCAGCGAATTGTAAAATGTTGTATGATAGTATCGCAAGACGATATTAATGTGAATATATATAAGGTACTTCAAGAGAGAATTTCTAGAATTTTCTTAGAAAATATTAAGATTAAATATTTTATTAAATTATTTCATTTTAGGTAATCAAAAAGCTAAAGGGCCAAATATAATTAGAAAAATAAGATCTTTCTCCTTTAATTTACATTTATTTTTGTTCACATCATTTTCCAAAAACAAGTTAAGACAAGATATGAATTAAACTGTCTTTCTTCATCAATCAATTTAATTAGAATGCACTTTTTATTGAATTAAGGCTCGACTCTGAATCGAGGTTTGTTCGAGTAAGCGTTGAATCGATTGGATTACCGGATGTGTATAATACTGTATATTAAAGGGAAACATCGAAGTAAGTAGATGAACGTTAAGTTATATTGACATTTAATTATATATAAAATTTTTATCCAATATTTAGATTAGAATTTTTAGATTTGAATATATCGATGTTGAATTCGATTTTAAATTCGATTTTTAGTGAATTTCATTCGTAGATAGAGTTTCACACATGAGGGAACGATCGCTCAGATGAAATTTTGTGTATGATTTGAAGATTTTATCCCCAAGCTATGAGTTGAAGGGTGGTTTCGTCCGTTATCGATCCACGAGAGACGCAACTGAAAACGGGAGTGGCAAGGACCTTAAATTTCTATTCGAACAGCAAAAACTGAACTTCATCGAATTAAAATTAATTTAATATTGTAGATAATTACTGAGTTTAAAATAATAATTAATAAAAAAATTGTCTTAAAACAAATATTATTTATATATTGTACTAAATGCAAAAATTATTAATGTTTCAATAAGTAATACAGAACTCTTTCCTTTATCATAATTACAATTATATAAAAAATATACTTATTTTATCTTTAAATATGTTTATTCAGATTAAAAGGCTATAGTTAAAAGAACATTTCAAAAAAGCACATTCTAAAATTTCTGTTATATAAAAAAATGTGGCTTTTTTAGTAAAAAATGTTAAAACAAGAAATTGTTTTCAATATCGCGGTATTTAATATCGCGACTCGTTCTCTCCAACCACTACCTTTTTAACTATGATAACTTGTTATGTAGGCAGAAAGACCACGGGCCAGATTATTATCGAAAGACATTCACGTTCAGAAGTAGACTGGGTTAATGCTCGACGAACGTTGCAATATATTTCGCCGATCGATAAGCCGGCATATAAAACATACGGTATACGAAAACATTCGAATCATTTCATTCGATTGGCATCGACGCGTGCAGAAATGCGTGTACTCGTGAAAAAACATACGTTACACGTAAATTCTGTAAATAAAGTGGAAACGGAGGAAAAATAAATCACACACTTGCGTCGCAAGTGCGATGTCGTTGCCTGCATGAATGTCGATTTTACAACGCGTCCTGTCGCGGGAGTGACACCAACGAAAGATTCAACAATACGCACACGCGGAGTGCGTGCGGAGTGCGAGGAGTGGTCCTTGCGTGGCATTATCGATTGTCGCGCGTGCACGAGCGACCGAGGAGCTGCGGGATGGAGGGAGGGGGGGGGGGGAGGGGGGAGGCAGAGATGTCGGAGAAAAGGAGGGAAACCTCGTAATAAAGCAGTTGCACTTGTTACACACGAGCGAGCACCTGAACGAATGCGCCGCATTATCAATGCGCGACGTTCTACTTGTCGCGCATAAAAAAAGCACGTACTACCTCGCCGCAGAAACGAGCGGGGCACCTGTTTTTCCGCGTTTTGCGAAGAGAAAAAGAAGAACCGAGAAGAATATTGCCGCACTTCAGGAATGGAGGAACGCTAATCTAAGAGAGTTATCCGCCGCGAAATAAATCTCCTTCCTGTGATTGCCGATTGCCAGCGATCGTAAGCGTAAAAAATTCAGTAAATACATAATCAAGTCTGAAACTTAACTTGAAGTTTGTTGTATAAGAAAATGCAGAAAATTATTTTTATATAATATAAAATTGCAGTTAATATTTTCTTGTAAGTATTATAATGTAAACATTCTGTGTTATTCTGCGTCATTTTTTTAATAATCATACTTGGAAGTGCTTTTAATTCTACGTTGATTTTATTTGCTTCATGTTATAATGATAATAAAACGTGTTTTCTGATTACATTTAGATAAATATTTAAAAACAGGTAATTTTAGATTTACTATTTCCTATTTCTCTTGATTAAAAATTTATCTTAAGATACGAAATCTAAAGGTTTCCTATAATCGTTTATTGATTTTATGGTTTATATCTTTAGTGCACATTTTTTTTCTAACGTATTATGAAATCTGCTTTCTATTATCTTCGTTTTTTCTCAAGAGAAAATATATATATATATATAAAATATTATTGGCGGAAGGATAAAGCTACTTTCTTGTAAAGGTTGCGTGTCACGATCGTGTTTTATAGTCAAGTACTAACTAGGAAAACACTTTGATGTCCGGAAAATTAAATTTACAGGGCATGATGTAATGGGTAATCGTGACATAATTGAATCATAATTGAATTAATTGAATTAATGCCAGAGAAAAGCCAAATGTAACGAAGGTGTAAGGAGGTGTCGGAGAGTTAGCTCAGACTTGTTATTACACTAAATTTCACGCGACGAGTAGCACGCTTTCGCAACGTTGTCCCGCTTTTCGCAATGTTTACGCCTTCGGAGAAGACACGAAGGAATTTTGCCACTGCATAGATTGCTCAAGTTTACGGATAAAAGTCACATTACAGCAGACGTACACATAAAATACGTAGGTATACGGAATGTCAGAATCGTTAATGATTAACATTAAATAACAGACAATCTTTTCTTAGCAACAATTTTGAAACAAATACTTTGCTACACATACTTCTAGTGTTGTAAAATCTAATTTAAGTGTAAATTTTTTCAGAAAAGACATTATTCATGTAAATTTAAAGAAAACATTCAAATAAGAATTCAAATTTTCTGATGAGTTGCATGTTTTGAATTTCGCCGCGTACTTTCCGTTTCCCGCCATTCACCTGCGAAGAAATCTAAAAACATTTTCTCTCTTGCCATGCGTTCTTCTTCATGACGACGCTCGCTGTAATTTCATATTTACACTTAATCATTTGCATGGTGCGCATCATGTGTGCGTGACGATGCAGCGGCCTAATTTATCGCACGGGAATCACACGTATCCGCCGACCAAATTTCCTTTCATCTACGCGCTTTCTCTCTCAACGTCTCTCAAAACGTGCCTACAGATTTAAGTGAAACAGATATATTCTCCGTTTTTTTTAATTTTATGAAATATAATTTTACAAAAGTTTACATCAACACACATATAATTCATAACTATAAGAATGTACCAAAAGTCACACACTTTCTCTCATTATAAATAACAGATTCTCTAGTCAAATTATAAGACTTTCTCTTCGAAGTTTTATTAAACAATTCATAAAAATTTAGTTAAAATATTAATTAATTATTAATTATAAGTAAAAAATAAGATAACAATTTTAGTGTAATATAGAAATAAGCGAAAAATAGATGACACTCAGATAAGCTCTAGGAATTTTTGCAATATTAACTATTTCTCATGTATTTATTGCTTTTAAATTTTTATCAACAAAGATTTTGTGCAAAAGAAGAAAAAAGAAAAAATAAATAAAAAAAATAAGAGACACTAATATGTAACTTGAAATAAATACAGGAAATACTCGATGTTCGCCGGGAAATTTGTGATTAAGAATGACTGAACTTCTGGCATAATTTATGAATAATTTAAAGAAAAATTGTGACTCACCTGACGTAAGCGACATCGCCTGTTGCCTCCTCGATCTCGAATTATCTCGCTTGCCAGTAGCCGATTGCGAGCCGGAAACTTGCAGACCTGGTGCGCTGACGGCGCGTTTGGGTCCGCCGCCGATCGCGCCGGGCCCGACGTTGCTGTTCCTGGCGAAACCGGGCGGTCGATACCGAGCAGATTTGACTCCGCTGTGTTGCGGCAGGAAGTGATAGACGCTGTGCGCCTTGTGCATCGGTGACGAGGACGACGCCGCCGCTGCCGCCGCCGCCGCCGCCGCCGACGACGACGACGACGATGACGACGACGACGACGATGACGACGTCGTCGTCAGGCCGGTCGGCGCGCTTGCGGGTAGTCGCGGCAGAGAATTGGTGGCTGCACTGATGGCGGATTGCATGCCACGTGGTAGAGTCGTCGCTCGTGATTCCCCGCCGTATTCCAATTCGTCTTCGGTGTCCTCGTCGCCGGCCGATGCACCTGCACGATAAAACAATCGTTTTTCGTGTATCGGACAACGATAACAATGTTAACGCATTTGGAAATGAACTAGCTCTTGTGCAATTTACATGATCGCATTTTAAGTGTGATCTAGATAAATGTTATCTGCGAATTCATTAGATATGCAACCTTTAAATTTACTATTTGCGTACAATGCCGTTCCATTTTATTTGACTCATATATATATATCAGAAATGTATATTTATTGGTATTCGTAAGTCGTGCACGCGTGTATCGAAATTATTTATTCATAAGTATTTTACATTCATGAGGCGTCATTCATTCATTCATTCATGATTACGATGATGAGACCTGAGAAAGTAATTCTATAGAAAAAAATCGTATTCATTAGCAAGCCTCGAGTAACTTTCTTTTCGTTTCATACATATAAAAAATTATTGTAGATTTCAAATTCGATTAAATTTGCTTATATAAGTTTCAGTATATGAGTTTCGCGATAAAACTTTTTTTTTTAATTCAGGAATTTGATCTCGATAAATATCCACAATAACAATTTAATAAATAGCTCATAAAATACCCCGGATATATATAGTTGGTACTTTTATTATTTTGTTTACGTTTTATGTTTTTCTCATGTAATTTCACTGTTTATCAGTAAATTTATTTTTATTAAAGAACGAAGTAAAACAGACTCGGAATCGCGTGCGGCATAAAACACACAAGGCGGAGTTGCTTTCACGCTTCCTAATTCTGACTTAATTTACCAATATAAGTACAATTAAGTTAGACCCGTAGCTGCGTGTGCGCTCTATTCATTTCACATAAAATATAAGCCCATTATCGGGACTGATCTGGCTACAACATCTAACGTATTCAGTCTGCGCTAAAGCGTAATTGCGGAAAAGGAACGCTCGAACAACCTGCGGGATTGCTTCGAGTTGGAGAGGCAAAATCGAGCTGTAACGCCAATTACCGCCGTTTCCGCAATGTAATACGATCTGCGCAAGATCACTCCGCGTGGAGAAGTACACATCATATCCATTCAGTCACACATACGCGGAGACAGTCACGCTCGGGCTCACCTGATTCCCCTCTGGTGTTAGCGTCAGGAACAGAAGATCTTCTCCGGTTGCTCCAAATTCTCTCTTCGACGGAACCGCCGCCAGCTCCGCCGGTCCCGCCCCCGCTTCCGCCACCGATCGAGCCGCAACTTCTCACCCTGTCGAGCTGCTCTCTGGAGAAGCTCTTCGGATTGAATAGCAAATCGCCGGCGCTGCGTCGCTTTGCGGCCAGGGCACTCGCACTTGCACTAGCACTGCCACCACCACTAACATCACCGGAACACGCTAACAGGCTCAATTTTGTCCTCGAGTCGGCGGCCATCAGTGCGGACTCGAAACTGCCGCGCCAGGAGAATCTTTCATAATCGCTGGCCTCTCGTTCTTCCCCTTCCTGACCGGTAGAGACTGCTGGGTGGCTGTTGATTAATAACAAAGGATCGTGAGATTTCGATCTCGGCAACTGCAAGTGCGCCGATGAAGGCGCATTGGTGGAATCGGATGTTGAGTCATCGTCCTCAGTGGTGGACGCAGAGGATGGAGTTCGGTGGTGTTGAGAATATCGTCGCCAGGTGGTGGAATGATGATGTGCTGCCGGTCCTCCCTCCGAAACCTCGTGCATTAGCGCTACCAGTCGACTGCCAATGTGATGCATTACTTTAGCGATCAGTGGCGGGCTGCTGTGCGGCGTGGAGTTGGCGTCCGAGCTCACGCCGTCACCAGCCATTTTTGTAAAGCTCTGCACCAGTTTCTGGTAAACAAAAGCGGTATCTCTGCCCAGACAGGGCGCAGGTTGCATCGTGGAATCCGAACCTGATCCTTTTATCTGTTCTCTCTCTTTATCCGATAGAGTCGTATCACCACCAGTGGAAGTGGTGTCAAATTTGCTGATGATCTGTTGGCAACTCTGCGAGATCTGTTCTTGCAGGGCTGATCGGCGGCCTCCGGCAGCGCCCTCGAGATCGGAGCTAGTATAATCTGAGCTGTCATAAGAATCTGACCACGTGTCTTCCGAGCTGAGATACTCGACGATCTCTCGCACTTGTTCGTCGCGTATTCCCGGTACCGTTTTCATCAATCGCGTTAGCTCATTTTCAAAGTATACCAATTGCGGCGGTTTAGTGCGGTTCTGGACGCAAAGTCGCGCTTTCGAAGTGTAACCCGGCAGTCGAGGACTCGGTGCCGGCGAGGCGCCGCTAGAATTTGCATTGGTAGAGTTTTGTCCCTGGCCCGATCCTTGGCCGTTCGAGTTGGCTACCATTGTTTTGAAGAACTGTCGCATCTTAGACATCATGAGATTCGTCTCCTCGTCGCTAGACCAGTTATTGAAACTATCCTTGCGTGACAGCGAGGCATTCGCCAGGTGCGGCAGACTCGCGTGATTCACCGGATGTTTCGTCAAGTTGTTCTTACCAATCGCTCCTTCCTTAACAATGTTTTGGTTCGCGTTCTGAGAATGCTCCGAGGTCTTATTCAGCGAGCGATCTTTGCCGATTTCTTGATCAATCTCAATATTACTTGTTTGACTTTCGTCTGGCAATTTCTGATGTTGAAGAAGATCATCGCAACTGCCGACGAAGCCTGAGTCTCGCGATTGCTGCTTCGATCGTTGACCGTCATTAGAATTTACCGAAACCGAGTTTCTCGAGGAATCTATTTGCGAGGACGAGGCTACGTTCAGAGTATTACTACTATTTGTAAGAGTGGACGGCGAAGAGGATGAAGACAGAATGGACTCTGGTTGCGGAGTTTTTGCTCTGTCCGAATCCTCGGAGTTCATCGCCTCGTTCTCGTTTTCTATTACAACTTCGTTCATCAGTGCCATTTCTCTACTGGGTTCCGGCGTCTTGTTTCGATCGTCTGGCACGCGTGGACTTTGAGTTCCTAAATTTCGTGGTTTTTTCTTCTTACGTTTCACTGTGTCGAACTGACCATCCGTGCCAAAAACTGCGGTCTGGCCGTCTTCTGTACCATCAGTTTCCGTCGAAGAACCTTCAGACTGCGTTTCTTGCGCGTCCTGATTAAGGCTCAGGTCTTGAAGAGAATTTTGCGAACTCAGATTTTGCGAGCTCTGCGTGAGAGCCAACAGATTATCCAGAGAAGAACTGTGAGATCTGCCTGTACCTCTCGCACGCACTAATTTTTTTCTTCTTTGCGCTTCTGGACTAGGTCGGCCTTCGGAATCACTTCCTACCGAACCATCGGAATCTCTTCTATCCTGATCAAAGCCGAGAAATTCTGATAAATAGTATTTTTCCAGTCTAGAGGAACTCAGGAAACTGTCACCATTGTTTAATCTGTCCTGACTTTGACCACTACCGTTAGTTTCATCCTGGCCGAGCGATTCTAGCCCTTCAGAATGAATCGATGAAGTTTCCGACAAGCTGTCGACTTCGCGCGAGCCCATACTCGAACTATTTCCATCACCTCCCAAACCGAAGAAGAAATATTTTTCCAATTCTGAAGCGGACGGTGGTCTTGGTTTCTTAGAGGGACTTCCGGCTGCCAGACTCGGCTCCGTTTCACTTTCCTCGCAAGATTCCTCGACAATGGTATGCAAAGTGAAGTCGATCGCCTGTCTGCGATAACCTCTGAGTTCTTCTTCGCGATCGCCGAAATTATTGGCTTCATCTTCGGAACTTTCTTCCGTGGCAGTAGTCGCACCCGGTTCGTCTTCATCATGCGACACTTCTTCCACCCAAGAATCATCGTCGGCTAGACCTTCCTCGAGTATAATAACACCGCTCGTATTCAAATTATCGTCGCTGGATTGCGACGAGGCACGTAGATTCGCGTTCTCTCGGTAATCCGTCACGGAACGATCCTTTGACACGTCATCCGCATTCTCCTGCCGACAATTGAGTGGCTTCGGCACGTTCTTCACGGACACGTCGTCGCTTTCACTAGCACTACCGACACTCAGCCCACTATCTACTTCAGGCTCGGCTGACTGATGACCCGTCGCGACGGCAGAGACCGCGACCGCGGTTGGTAGTCTTTTCACCATCAGCGGTTTGCGCGGAGCGTTCTTACGAAGCTGTGGCTCGCTCACCGCCTCCAATGCCAGCTGAAAGTAACTGGCCAGACCTCCCTGGCCTCCAGTCGAATGGATCTCATCTGGTTGCAGCAACGTCGTGGTGTCTGACGTGACGACGCTCACCGGTTGGTATGACGCTTCTTGAGTAATCATCACGAGGCTTCTATATTTATTACTACCACTCGTATTGTTACCGCTGTTGTTATGCTGGGCTGGATCTCTGATAAGGTCCTTGGCCGACGCTTGGCCGTCAGCTGGGAATCCATTCTCCTGCCGAGTGCACGGGCGTCGCTCGACTGAGCGAAACCGTGTCGCGTCCCCCTCCTCGGGGCACTCACCACTACCACTACCACTGTTACCATCACCATTTCCTCCCACCTGAGCGATATCGCCTCTCACCGGGCCGTCATGCGCAATGTCCACCTTGCTGCCGTCACCGTCTTGCTCCTCCGCGCTTCTCAACATCTCCTGGATCCTGCTGGTGGAAATCGCATCGCCCACGTCGGCTCGTATGCGCTCCTCGCCCGCCGCCACCGTCGGGTCGTTGTCTCCTGGCCCGCCATCTTGACCGCTGCGACGACACGTAACGGAGCGATAGCCTTCGTCGTCGTCTTCATCGTCGTCGTTGTCGTCCTTCACGTCGATCATCGACTCTATTGAAGACCGCCCGCTGATCAGTCTCTGGTCAGACTGCACGCTCCGCTTGGCGCCGCTCTTCGTCATCGTCGGATTTGTTTTGTCATCACGATCACCGCGGAGATGATAACCGTTCTCCTTGATGCCTCTCGACGTATCCTCCGTTTTCCTCTTGCCGATTTGAAACAGTAATTCGTTGTTGATCGCGGCGACCTCGTTATTGTAATCGAAGGATAACTCGGCCGGAGTCACCTCGTACTCGTGAAGCTCGTCGCTGCTCACCTCGCTGCCTGTGGTGTTGCTCTCGTTGCTAGTGCAACTGTCGGCAGACGCGTCGGCAATGACGTCGATGTTCGTCGAACGATTTGCTTCTGATAAACGTTGCTTATCTCCTCGCTCGTCGCAATCGTTCATTATGATCAATTGTGTATTCTGTTCGTTATCGGAAACTTGATAGTTGGCATCAGTCTCCTCGGGAACTGAAATTTCGGAGGAAACTTCGAGAGAATCTGGTACAATGGTGGAATCCCAAGCATCGCTCGAAGATGACTTTGAACTTTCGATCAGATCGTTCTGCAATGTTTCCTTCGATGCATCGACAGCTTCCTCTTCGGAGTAGACCTGTATTTTTGACATAGGTTTTTCGTTTATTTTTAAAACAGCCGTTGGGAGATCAATACTATCGGGATCGAGCATCCTGATGGATTTTAATTCAATTCGATTATCAGAACAATCATTATCGTCCGCTAAATAGAGTTCTTCAGGATTCGAACGACGTTGCAGTAAAAGAGGAAATCGCTTAACATTATTATTATTAGTTCCATCTTTTCTATTACGATATTTTCGTTTGTCAGTCAAATTAGCAGCAGATTCATCCGATAACTTATCATCACTTTTAGGCTGATCGTTGCCGACGATATAAGACTTGGAATGTCTTTTAGATTCTTCCAATTCATTTTTATTCGTTTCTCGTTCATTATCCATGAGAACATCCTCATTTAAGTGTCTTACATGTTGTAACACCACCGGCTCTTCTTCAGGAATCGCAGTGACGCGTTTCAAGGTCACGCCACCTTCCGCCGCAGAATCCGAATCATCTTCCTCATTGTCTTCGATATCGTTGTCACTAGTAAGCGAGTCATCGTTCACTACGAACACCCTGGAGAATCTATGCGAACTAGAATCCTCTTCCAGATCGCTGCTGTCCGCCGAGGATCTCCCGGACGAGCTGCCCGAGTCCTCTCGCGAATGTTGATACATTCCTTGCGCGCTTTTCTCAAAGGACGACGACAATGAATCTTCACAAGCGGCCTCTTCGTTCTCTTCTATTTCTTCCGTCTCTTCATCACCCTTCTTGCACTCTGCTTCGATGTTCTTCGTTTCTTCTAGTCTCTGTTTACTCTTCGTGACAGAGGAACCAGATTCATTGATATCTTTCGCAGATGAGTTTTCTTCCTTCCTGAATTCTTCAGTCTTTAACACCACTTTTGCTTCATCTTTTACGTCCTGACCTATTTGCGGTGACTCGAGATTCGTTGGCGGAGCCGTTACTGTCTCAGTTATCGGAACGTACAGTCTCGAAGTCAATACTTGATCCGGCGTACGGAAGGTGCAAGTAGTTGGATCGAAGGTGCCAGCTAGCCGCGGATCCAGACGCGTACCATGAAGGGGCTGGTTGAATCGAGGATGCCAGGCGAACCAGGGTGCCGCCGGATCACCTCGTAGCCTCAAAGTTCCCGGCTCGGCATGACCGTCGTTGCGACTTATCATGGATGACGCAGCCGCTGCAAAATCGCCGGTCCACAGAGCGGCCGGTATCGGCACTGGATACGGGACCGGGACCGGTATGGGCACCGGTACCGGAAGCACGTTCGCGCTTCGGGAACCACCGCAGGCCTGGATAGAACGACAGGATAATGGCTCGCGATATTCTTTCATAATAGAAATTTTATCTTTAATATCTCTTAAAATTTTTTGTACTTCTTTCTTATACTTCATTTGCATTTATTTCTCTTTTTCGTTAACTAAACATATTTTTATATATTTACACTTAATTTTATTCAAAATTGATTTATTTCTTTTTTTAGTCTCTTATATTTTTATATACAAATTTTATTTTGTTAATTATGTATAAATAAATGTCAAATATTTTTCTATACTTTATGTTTAATTTAATTAAAATTATATAATCAAATCATAACAATAAAAGACAATAATCGAAAAAGAGAAATTATATTTTATGTATTTCTTGTTTCAATCTCGTGTCTTTGGATAAAAATATAGAAAAAATTTATGAATTACTTTTTGATCATTTATTAAAATTTATTGCATGAAACTTAAAAATGTATTAATTAAATCTTTTGTTTTCTCTAAATATGTTCCACTTGTAAATGTCAATAGAGAAATGGGTTAATAACTTGAAAGCGAACGGTGACAATCCGCTCAAAGCGTTTATCGATCAGTATAATCAGCATGAGGCGTCGCTCGATATACGAGTACCCAAGCACGGTTTATTGACAAAGTGTGACCGTGAATTCCGCATAGCTGCTGTGCGACTCTCTTCGCTAGTAGAACGTGAATGATTAATTTAACTGCGGCAATGCGTTTTTGTCAAACGGATGCGCAGCCAGCGGCACTCACATGATTGCGGTCACATGAGTCGTGTTCATATCCATGAAAAACTTTTTTCATCGCTCATATCATCTTTTTGTTCGATTTATTTATTTATTTTATTACAAAAATCGAGTACGCATATTTAACGTATATATTTTATATCAAGTAACATTATATTATATTTCTTAAAAATTTATTAAAAATACAGAAAATCACCATAAAATATTTATTACAAATCATATACAATATGCATAAAAGAATTAAAATAAGCTTTATTATTGCGAATTTTCAATATTTTAATCTTTAATGCTTAGAGAGAAATATAATGAAAATTATGTTTTTCAGATTTATTTAATAAATATGTCAAATTTCTGTATCGATCTAATTCAAATTCTTTCGAGCATATCGTATGTGAGATGTATTATAATAATAATAATGAAGGTATGATGATAATAATAATAATAATGAAGGTACCTGGCAAGCAGCGGAACCACGTCCTGGACAGCAGCTCCACACGTCCTGACCGACGGCGTCTGCTGTACCGGCGATGTTGACACCGGCGCCGACGCTGACGATCGGCGTCGTCGGCAACGGCAAGGAGCCGCTCTCGAAGTAGTCCCAGTCGCAGTCCTCGAGCGACTGTGCGTGGTGATGATGGTGGCCTCCGTTGCGCGGCAATCCGTTCAGGTAGGATGAGCTCGAGCAACTACTGTCGGCGTCGTCCTCCTCGCGGCCCGACGATGAATCCGAGCTGATGAAGACCAACCGTCTGTAGTCCACTACGGATGCTGGCTGATCCTGACCTGGGCCACCTGGCGCGGGATTAGGACTGCGCTGCCGACTGCTTCCACCCCCGCGTCCGATTAGATTCAACGTCTGCAGGCTCTGCAGATCCTCGCCGCCGCAGCAAGCTCTCGCGTGCGATCTCCCGCGTCGCCGCGAACCTTTTTTAACAATTTTGCTCATGATTCATTCGTTTATGCCGGCTGATTCAGCGAGAGTACGATAAGATCGCGGGGACACGTAGATAAAAGACGGAGTTCTCCGATAAGCTGAATTTATCGAACCGATCGAGACGTCGGTAGCCGTTATCGTTCTCATCGATAACTTTTTAGTGTTCCGGGAGTTCAAATTGAAAATAGCATAAATCTCTTAAAAACATGATTAAGCTGGATACTTCATGATATTGATTCTTTCTAAAAATCTTAAATCATTAATTTTCTATTATTTTGTATCTAAAAAGAAGGTGTAAAATAATCCCATCTATTAATTTGCTAATCTTTATTTATTAAACTTATTTATTAAAATCGATGGTAATATTTAGTTATTAATTTTACATTTTACATATTTCTATAACAGTGTTATGTTAGTTTAATTATTTATTTACTTCTACCAAAGGATATTTATTATAAAGCTAAAAGATCTTAACAAAATTAAATTGTTGATATCAAAGACATATAAATTATTAATAAAAAAAATTAATCATCATTGTAAAATTATTCAGAAGTGTGATCTTATAAAACAGAAAAATTTAAGAAATTTAAGTAATGGTAATTCTCCGAAGCAGCTCTGTAAAGCGGCAACATAGCAATTTAATGAAGAGCATGTTACGATGAAGCTCCAGTCCATACCGATCTAATAAAGAATTTAGAGGGTTGACAGCCTGGAGGAGCTACACAGCTGTGCTGTAACAAAGTACATCCCTTACGGAGTCTCAGTTACGCTGGAGGCCAGTGGACAAATTACGGCGCTGTTAGAAGCGACCGGTTGAACGCGCGCAAAAGTTCGCGCTAATGTTCCTGCCGGCTCGGAAGTAACTTGTGAACGTTACGAGCATGTTTGCTCGCACACGACGCTAACGAACCGTTGGTAAATTCCGACTTTTCACGACTTTGCAATCTTGAAATGCGACAGTGTGCTCGTTTATAGATTTCCTTGATTGATTTAATTAGCCGACGCGGAAAAAGATTGTGATAATAAAAATTTCTGAGCCGATAAAGATTCGCATGTACATCTTGTATCATTATATTTTTTCATGAGAAATTAATTCTATTATATTCTTTTACTGTGATTTTACATGTAATGTAAAATATAATATTATAATGACACAATCTCACGTAGGCAACCATCAATTTTACTCATTAAAAGTCGGAAATGTCCTTTTTTTGAGAGTGATTCATTCAATTGACATAAATCTTTTTTTTTTTTAATTGAAAGGTACTGCATGTGTCGATGCATGCAAGAAGGAGAAAAATATACGCGATTATTCGCGATGTACTAATAATAATGACGATAGGAAAGTGGTATGATAATGAGTGGCATAATGCATCGCGTGCGCGAGAAACTCTTTGTACTTTGTTATTGTACTTCGCTCACGCATGTGTCAGCGACACACGTAGGGGGATTGGATTTATATCTATTGTACGGTCCGAAACAATGCACTTTTAGCGCGCGATGCACTGGCGGAACGGCGGCGTCTAAATCTCTCCTTGGTCACGTCACACCACCTTGGTTTGTGTCCGCGTCCCCCTCGATTCCTCTTCGCCGTGCTACTACGCGCGAGATAAATTACATCCTTCGCGAGCGCGCGAGTCCGCTTCTCAACTGCCTCCGTAAACGATTGCGAAAACTCCATCGGTGCTTTTTCGCGAGAAACTCGCGGACGATCTGCCTCGCGAAAACGTTTCTAAAATCCTTTCTCTCGAATTTTTTTTTTTTTTAATTTCATTTAGATTTTCTTCTCTAGATGAAGGAGAGGCACGTCGATTTTGTTTGCTATGTAGTGCATAAAAATTTTACATTGGAATGAAATTCCAATAAAATTATGTTTTACCAGTTTGTTTTTTAAATTAAAATTTCCCGAGATTTCTTTCTCTTCCCTTTCTTTTCTTTTTATTGTTGAAGTACCTAGCACTCGAGTCATTCATTCTAAATTACTTCTCGCGTCTATATTCGATCAGAAAAAAAAACGAGGCACAATCAAGTGTCATGGTGCTTCGTTGTGAATGGAGTAGAGGAGGACAGAATTGAGGCTTTCTCTGTTGGCGCGCTTTATGCCTGCTTTTTACGCGCCGCTGAATTACCTGGTCAATGGCACGATGGGGGCCTATCGTTTCTGACCGCGTGTATGATTTTTCCGCAAGGTCTCCTCGCGCCAACCAGACCTTTCTGACTTCTCGTGAATGACTGTGTGAAAGAGCGGGAGAATGAGAACGAGAGCGAGAATGTGTGAGAGAGAGAGAGAGAGAGAGAGAGAGAGAGAGAGAGAGAGAGAGAAAAGATGAAAGAGGCGGATCAAATCAAGAAAGATTTCCAATTTTAAATTTAAAATGAGAATGATAGAAGTTGCAAACATGAGTCTTTAATATGATAAGAATTGAATGATACAAGCAAGAAAAATAAAAAGTAATCGTAATTTTCTTATACATAGATATTAAGAATAAAAAAAAATAAATTTTTAAACAGATCTTGTATACGTGAAACATAGTTTGACTTCATTTTTACGCTGAAGCTTGCAATTGTCAATGCTAGAATTAGATAAGTCCGTAAGACTTATTTTAAGTATAAAGTTGTACTTACATAAGTCTTACAAATTATGGACTTGTCTCATACTTGCATTGAAACCTATTATTGTCAGTGCTAAAATGAAGTAAATCTATAATTTACATGATTCCCTTTGAAAACGAAGTCATATTCTACTTTAGAGACACAAAATGTAATCTCTTGATGTGTTAAACAGTGGAACGACATAATAATAGATTAACTCAACTTTAAGAAATTGAAATTTTCTGTCTGAAAGAAATTTCTTTTCTACATTTTTTTCCTATGGAATCAAAATTTTTTTGAGCAGCAAAAATATGAGAATCATTTGAAAAGTTTGCAATTTAATATATAGATATCAATATCATGTTAAAAATTTTTACATTACGTTGTAATACTTTTTTCACGCAAACTATCGTACAATCAAGTCTTACAAAAAAGTTTTAAAATGCAATTATCAAATCGTATTCAGAACTATTACTACATAGAACTATCCTTGTAACTTCGATAAAATGTTTTTTAATTTCAAGAATTTCATTAAAATTTTTCAATTATAAAGTTCCAAAATATCGATCAATTTTTAGAATATTTTTATATAATTATATTAATCTTTATATTTTATAAAAAAATCATATAAAAAATCAAAAAGTGATCGTGTGATAATGTCCATAAAAAAAATGGTTTAACACGAAAAATGAATTAACACGAAATTCATCAAATAAAATATATTTTGACTTTTACGAAGAAAAATCAGTTTTGTAAAACGTTTTATCGAAGACTTATAATGCTATCTGTCAATACTCCGAAACCGAAGTATTGATACCGCCAGCAAGTATTGATGCTTTAACAAACCGTTTGAGATTCTATCTTAGATTTTTTCACTACTCAGTCTTTGACAATTAGTGTTTAGCTATCACTGCACGTGCAAATACACACAAACACATTTAAAAACGTATTAAATCACACAAAATAATACAATTTCATAGGTAAATCTCCATCCTAGTATAACTCTAAAGAATTACAAAAAAATTAAAAAATAAGTTTAAGAAATTTTAAAAAACTTTCTGTTTCTTCAGTACTATTTTTTTTTTTCATTATAAGGAAAGACAAGCGATTGTGATATGCGTCAAAGTTAGATGAAACAGATCAAAGTACATGAAGAGCTACGCAGGAAGCGTTTTATATTGTCGTTATTTCAAAATGAAATATGTACTCTTAATAAAGTTACATTCTTATATTCTTCCTTCAATATTAACGAGAAACTCGATTTTATATATTAACGAAGATATATATATATATATATATATATATATCTCAATAAAAGAAGCTATATAATTCTATTAAAAAATCGAAAAGGTATATATATATATATATATATATATATATATATATATATATATACCTTTTCGATTTTTTAATAGAATTATATAGTTTCTTTTATTGATTATCCGAGAATATATGAAAGCCGGTTTGAGAAAACTTGAAATGTTCGGCTGTCACTTTCAACGGCAGTCAGAAAAAGATGAGAAAAACCGTAGATGCGGAAAAAAATTGTATTTTTCAATTCTCCCTTTCTGTCGTCGCGAAATAAAGGCGGCTTTGATCGCCATACCAAGTCGAAGAAGGCGAGGCGAGCGATTCGCGTGGGCTACCGCCGCTAAACTGAGAGCGTCTACGCCGAGGGCACACCTGAATCCCGCACAGCGTCGGTCACTACCTTACTATGAAGTCTATAGTACCCCGACGCTATAGTGCATTGCGCTGTATTATATCGGGTGACCAGCACGATAAAACAATCGACTCCCATGCTCTGTTTTACCCTGTGCAACCTTTCCCTGACTAAAAGAATTCTAACGCCTGACTGAAAAACGGTGAAGATATCCTGAAAATACTAAAACACAAGAGTATCTTGTGTCCGAGTCCGAGAACTTCGTAAATAAAAACATAGAAATTCTGAATATTAAACTTTCAGTTCGGAACGGTCTTTAGAAAAATCGATTAAGATATCTATCGTTTATTTTCTTTCATTTTTGTTACCAGTCAGAAATTATATATCAAAAAAATCCTTAAAATCCCAAATAGAAATCTTTATTTTTATAACTCATAAAAATAATTACACGATTAATGTGTTGAGTCGCGCACGGTCGTGCGCGTTATTTGTTGGTGGTCGAATGGCGATTCCGCGACACCCCGTATATTCGCGTCGCAGGTGAGCGGACTATAGAGTGCCAGCAGGGAACGTTGTTATACTATTATTCCTATGCTGTTTCCCTGGGCTCCGCTTCGCTTCGCCTCACCTGCTGCCCACCGCCTCGCTCGCCGCCGCGCCACGTACGGATGATTCCGTGCCAAAACGATCATACTCGGGCAAGAATGGACGGTAAAGATGGGTAGATACGAGTTTTATTCGGAATCTGGGACAAGAACCTTGAGATTCACGAGCGAACTAGGCTCGAAACGTGGCGATAATAAGCTGCTATAAATTTAAGGCGCAACGATGCAAAGAAGATAACAGTGAACGAATTAGGCGAAAAGGCTACGGATTGAAGAATGTAACTTTAAGGCGAAACTTAATGTATTTAAAACAAAATAAAAAATTTAAAGTGCTAATAATTATTGTAATAACAATCAACTACAAATTTATTTACATTACTTAAGCATACCTTTTTTTCATGTTTCCTGTCTCTCGAAAAAAAAAAAGTTTTTCGTGGTAAAAATTTAAAGAAGAAAAATCATCATTGTCACACGTTTTGATACTACTAATCGCTTCTCGTCCATATTAAATATAAGATGACGACGACTCCGGTATAGAAAATAAGAAAATACATTGATAATAAAAACGTCAATGATAGTTGGACTACTTTTATCAGCTCCATGTTTGCTAAAATGTACACTTGTACGACGAAGCGAGAATTAAAAAATGCTGAAATGCTCGATTCGCGCTCAACCCGGATTTTATGATCGTTCCTCGATACCGCGCGAAATCGCAACAGCGGGCGTGTTTGGATCACGAAGACCGACGTTGATTCGGAATATGCACGTCAAGCGTTTTATGCACTATTAAACGTCGAATGCATTCCTTTCACATTCCATCGAATCTCTCGCGGCGGACGAAATACGAGATTAAGAATAATTGCTTTCTTAATGTTCCCGTTTGACGCGATGTTTATCGGAAGTGAAACGGAGATTTCATCGGAAACAATAAAGGGAAAAAGATCGCTTTAACGACGAGCGAAAACTGCCGACTTTTCCCGAGACAAATTCAACTGGCAAATCTTTCTAAAGATAAAGCGATAAAAATCAATCGAGACATTTCTTCGACGTTTTCATTGATTATTCTTCTTTCGTTATTCTTTCGTTATCATTTTCTTTTTCACTAGCGAGTTTATCTAATACTGCGTTAACTACGATGTAATTTTATGAGCCATTGTATTCCTTACTTTCTGTATGTAATTACTGAAATTTCAGAGATTAGATACGATTTTACTACCACTCGGACTCAATATTTGGCCAGAAACAAGTTTATCTCACGATTCAAACGCGACTTTTAACTTTCGGAATGTCAATGGTCCCGTACGGGGTCCGTTCTTGAAGAATACTGGCTGCTTTTTCACTAGGAAGTTTTTGAAAGGGTTTCGATAATCGATGAGCTTATTGTTACGAGTACGACTTTCTTTATGTATACATGCAAATATATTCATAGTATATAGTAAATCATATACGATAAATAAATTGTATAAAACGGAACGCTACAAACAATAAATATAAAGCATAAACGAATAAAAGAGAATATTTTTATGCCGATGAACTTAATAAGTGAAAGGGTTTTTTAGATTAGATTTTTTTAACTAAGTGAGAAATTAATTAAGAAATTGATTTCCATACCGAATATGAAAATATTTTTAATAAGAATCAATCTCTACTATATATTTATTATATATGATTTATAATGAATTTAAGAATTAAAGAAAGTTTGCTTCTTGTTAACTCATTAGCAAAGAAAAATCATGCAACTTTTCGTGATTGATTACGAGCAATTGTCGCAATGAGAATGAAAACACGTATTTGGAATTTAATTAGGAATCATGCGAACACGCGATTGGATAATTACGGCAACTATCGGTAGTCAATATACAGGCAGGCGATCGCGAAAGCGAAACGATACTTAATAATTACTATACGATAATTGCATCGTTCGTTATTATTAAGTACGGCTACGGCTTTTGAAAATACAAATAACTTGGAGAAAACAAACAAAATTAAAATTTTTTCCAATTAATAACAACAGACATTAGATTTGAAATAATTAACAAGAAGTATTATAAACAATTCTAAAAAATGTTTTAACTTTCTTTAATATGTAATTTAAATAAATATATGTTTAATGTTCGTATCAAGATTGCTATTATAATTTCAAATAGAAAAGTTATACATATATTTTAATAATTAAAAAAAAAATGTATGTTTAATGTTAACAGCTATGTATCAAGATTACTGTTAATTTTAAATAGAAGAAGTATACATGTACTTTAATAATTTTATAATTATTATTGTAATTACCTTGAGCATCGAACTGCCTCCTTCGTCGCAGCATTGTCCTTCCCTGAGAAGGAATTGGACCTGCTCTATCGTGACCATCTTCATTGATTTCATCCTCCCCTGCACTGGTTGCACTATCACGTTGCACAACTTCATCACCGCCAATCGTTGACGAAATCGTGCCACTGCTGTTTCCTCCGAAGAACTTCACTTTCCTGGCCAGTTCTGCATATCCGTGCAAACCGGTCTCGCTTAATCTGTAACATAAAATAACATTGCAACGTCTGATTTTAAAGATTTTTTTTATTTTAAGAGAATAATTTTATATTCCAAATTTAATATAATTTTAATATAATTTAATATAATTTAATTAATTAAATATTAATATAAATTTAATAAAATTTTGATTTAAAACGGATTGAATATCTTTCTTGAAAAATTAAAAGGAACAATACACGCAAACATGATTTCTTGCAAAGAAATTAAAAAAGAATTCATTTTGTAAAAATAAAATTGACGCACCTGACGCTCTCGCTACCACTACTTTCATATCTGGTGCTACTATTGGATTCTCTCCTGGTCCTCGTTATTGCATCGCGTATTCTTTGGGAAGCTGAACAGGAATCTCCTCCGGTTTTACGTGGCAATGCAGGAGTGGGCTCGCTCTCGCTCTCTCGAGGACTGTATCTCGATGATCTTGTGCTCAATGGACTGGCTTCCGGTGATAAATGCTGTTAATAAAACAAGAATTTGATTACAAGCGATTTTTTGCAAAATTTTAGACCCCCAAATATACAATAACATGATAGAAATAATATAAAATATATATATATAAAATATATATATTATATATATATATATATATATATATATATATTATATTATATTATATATATATTATATTATATATTATATTAATTATTATAATAATAATAATTATTTATTATATATATAATAAATATATATAATAAATAAAAAAGTGTCCAATTTAACATTAATTTATACATATTGTAAGAATTAAAATCTGAAATACCAATTATTATCTTATCTGTATCAATCTATTGTAATTAAAAATATTGATAATTGTTTTTTTAAAATCCTTTGAAATTTAAGTAATTTAAGAATGTAAATATCAAATTTGCTTTAATATAATTAAACTTACGCTTGAACAACGCTTATTCGGAGTATCATCGGTGTCATCCGGATTTGAGAATTCTTCTTTGGAGAACTTTCGTCGTATCTGCTCAGGGAACAATATGCATGACAATATCATGATTAGAGAACGGCATATTAAGCAACACGATAGTCATGAATAAATAATAAAATCATACGCACGCGAAAGTCTTCTCACTATAAGCTGTTATTCATAAATATGTAATTTCTTGTATTTTCATGAACGGGTCTGTCGCTTCCCAGGAAATTATTATTAATTGTTATTTCATCATTTCTTGCATAAACCACGGAATAATATTCATCTTTTACTTTCTATATTCCATACGTTTGAAATTATTTCTTGTCTTAAAAAAATGAAATTAAGTAAAATTAAGATATACGAAAAGATCTCGAAAATATTGTCGAAAAGAAAAGTTGTATTTGACTTTAATATAAAATAAATTTGAAATAAAAGATAAAACCTATGTATAAAGGTTAGAAAGAAAGTTTATATCTAATGTTCAAACAAGGTGTCCAAGTAGCAAATACGTATACAACCCTTTTTGTGTGATAAATATTAAATATACAGATTGTTTTTATTAAATAATATTTTCTTGCATCAGATTAATGTTTAATAAAAGTGAAAGTAAAAAATGTAATATTATAATATATACTTAATTCAACGGAGAAGGCTTATATTTCGCAAAGAATGCCGGTAACACCTCCTACGGACGCACACAAATACGCCCGCGTACGTCGCGCCCACACGTCACAAACAATACACAAGCATGTTCACTGACCACTTGGAACTCGTCCGGCCTCTTTCCATAACCGATCTCCAGCGAGCCCTTTCTTTCATCGACGATCCCAGTGACGTCACCGTCGCTGCCGACGTCCAATAATCGTTCGGCGGTGTCCCGCGTCTCTTCCTCGTCGTTGTCCTGCCCTTTATCGTTCTCCGTGATGGATTCAACCGGTTCTCGGGTCGCCAACAAATGCTTCTCGTCTATCGCCTCGTTGCCTAAGACCATCATGTCCCGCTCCCGTATTCGTTCGTCCTGCGTCCTATTCTCCGCGATGATCACGTCGATCATTCTCGCATCCTGGTGTTCCGTATCAACCTTCTCGTCCGATTGCACGTCCAATACTGTCGGATCTTGTTCAATCGAGGCGACTGCTTCCTCTCTCTTCGACGACGATTCTTCGGCGTCGTTGACGTTGTCCTTGCCGTCCTCGCACCTTATCCTGCTCTGTTCGCCGGCGGCTTTCGATTTCACTGCGCCGCCTACAATCTCCGTTATTTCTTGCTTATCCTGCTGCTTTCCTTTCGCGGATTCTTTGATCGAATTCACGTTATCCCTGCCCACGTCCTCCCGACTATTATCACGGCGAAAGATTCTTATTCCCGACTTGCAAGTTTCGTCTTTACTGGCGAATGTTGGTGAGATGACGAGCGACGGAGATTTTGCCTCCTCCTTAAAATCCTTTCGCATAGATCTTGATGAATGACGGATGTCGTCCTTGCTGTCTTGCCGCTTCAATCGCTCTTCCTTGCCACGAGGAGATAGCAATTTCGGGATTAAACTCGGCACGCTTATATCTTCGCGACTGCGACGTAAATCGTCGGTGCTTCCTCTGTACCTGCACAGAAAAGATGATATAGTAAAGGTTCTTCCTTTTTTTAATAATTATATAATTAATAATAATAAATATATTAATTATTAATTTATTTTTTATTTGTAATTAACAAATCATAGTGTCAATTATTAAAGATGATTTTCAATATTACATACAGGAGATATAAATGTATGAGATTTTAAAGATAAAATTTTGGATAAAATCAGAATTACATGCACAAGAAAAAAAAGAAAGAAATAATACCTCTGAGGAATAAGCGATCGTTTAGGTGACTCTTGTGGACTCCGAATATCCTCGAACTCCTTGGAGCTCCTTTTAAAAATGGGAATATTCGATCTTCTCTCGCCATGCTTCGGACTCGGTTTCGTCTCGGGTGATATGAACTTGGTGAGAATCCTCGGCGGTTTTATAAGTGACACTCTTGGCGTGCTATGCTCCTGCACAGGGTCCTCCTGTTCCTTACCCGAGCGCTCACTCCTTTTACTAAAAGATCTTATAGTATCCGGTGATGGCACTTCCTCCTCTGATTTCGGTTTTTCTCGCTTCGTTCGTTCGTTAATCGACGTACTCTTCTCGATCGCTTTAATTACATTTTTGCAGTTGTCATCGGTGTTCTCAGCGACATCTTTCACGTCCAAGCTGCTCTCTCGTGAATTCTCAAGCTTCGATAATATTTTATCGTCGAAGCCCGAATCCTCCAATGGTTCTCGATAATCCTGATGGCGGGATGGCAGGCTGCGATATATCCGCAATTCCGGAGACTTTCTCGCAGCTAACCAACGTGCCGGAGGACCTTTCGGGAAAATAATTTATATCGTAAATTTACTGCCATGCGAAACGGAAATGAGGCAATCGTGACTGAGCTTTAATGAAGAAACAAACAGATAATGAATATGAAATATAATTACGATATTAAAGTGACATTAATTTTCTTGCTAATATTTAACTCTCGCTGCCTGTTAAGGAAATTTTCCTATTTCTCAAACTTTCTACAGAGTCATCGACGGAAGATTGATTATCAGAACGCACCATTAATCGTCCACGCTCGTCGGATGCTGCGATTTAGTATGTCCACCGGGGTCGCTGTTTTCTCGCTGACGGATTCGCTGGAAATCGAACTTTCGTACATCCATTTGCCGGTAACGACGTGTAATTCTCTGAAAATTGAACGGATTCGAAATTAGGTCATCGCACGAAGATAGCAAGGAACAAAGGATCGCACGCCGCGGAAGAAGTATACTTTCCATACTTTCGACTTAAATTGAAGTCATTGAAGTTTCATATTTTATTCGTACATCATTTTGTCTTAGGAAATTATATTTTATTGACATTAATCACAATAAATATCTGCACAACAACTTAGTAAGAAATTTTATGAAATATGAATAATATCACACGAAAATCAATGATGTAACACTTTTTTAAGTTTTTTAAGTCGGACATATATTTAACTGTCATTTCCACAAGAATATTTTTTTTTATATAACACAATAAGTAAATGCGTGCAACGTATTTTTTTATTATAATTATTATAAATAAAATATAAATATTATACTCTCGTTTAAATAAAATATTATAAATAAAATTGATATTCTCAGCTCAGTACTTCGCGAAAGTGCCTCTTAAGGAAGCGATTTTCGGAAGGGTGACACTCACGCGATCTTGTTGCAAATGTTGCAGGTCCACTCGACTTCTTTGTCACCTCCTGCGTGGTTTCTGATCTCGATGCGACACTGCCGGCACACGCGGTGTCTGCAACGTGTGCAGGTCGCACCGGTGTTGTAAAGTCTACCGAACGGCGCGCCGCATCGCGCGCATTTGCGTCCTTGATGCGATGGTTCACCGCCGTTGCCGCCGCCACTGCCGCCGGACGCCTTGAGCAGCCCCCTTCTTCTCAGATACTGTAGATCAGCCTTCAGCCTCCTGCGAACACAAAGCCGGATGCAGGAGATCCCGACGAGGATACCCTCGTCGGCCTATCGTGCCGCAGTTGAACTTCGCAACTTTGCGGAGAACGTCGCGACCGCAGTCGCGCCAATGAAGGCTCGGCTGAAAGAGCTTTATTTTAAAGAAAATATTCAAATAATCATCTATTGCGCTAAATGAAGATATTATTTCTTAGACTGTATTCGACAAATATTTTACTCACTTGTTGTTCTTACTCATCACGACATCATGGTCTCTAATCCTAATTAACTCAATTACGAATACTCTTCTTGATTGTCAAATAAAAACGAAAACGATTAAACATATAAAAAAACATATAAAAAAACTATTCAAGCGTTAACCAATTTTATCGGGCGTCGAATTTTCCGCTGTCGAGTGCGACGCGTGATTTTATCGCCTGTACACCTAGTCACGGTTAATTATTGTTTACTTCCAGCCGCGGGTAATTAACGGCTGCTCGCGTCGTTCATTGCATGCACACACACCACACACACCACACACACCACACACACACACACACACACACACACACACACACACACACACACACATCATATATATATATCGTATCTTTGTATCGGCGAACGCGATTATTCATCGAACGGCAGAAACGAATGAGTTTACGAGCCGCGGATATATCTCGATCACTGGCATACCTCGTCGCCGTCGTCCTGGCGTGCGACTTAATGGCCAAGACTTACTCACGCAACTGACGCACGTGACGCGCCGTGTTCTCTACGAACAGCCGTTTCATCACACTCGAGCAGCCGCAAAAATCGTTCGCGCCGCCAGATTTTCTCCCTCGTCGTGCGCGAACGAGCGCGCTGTTAACTACGGCATTAGCAAATTTTTTGCTGCTATAATACGCGCATAGATATGCGCGTGATCGCGATTAATCCATGAGCATAGTCAACATCCATTGCTCTCTGTGTTTCAAACGTAGATTGAATAGATCATGATTTGTCAGATCAAGCCAAAGGGATATAATAAAAAATTACGAGCACTTGTTCCTGTACCCGTGCTAAGGAAATATTTATTGAATTCGTACAAGAATTTATATGGTTCATTTGATACCTCCGTACGTTTGTAATTAATAACGTTTGTAATTAATGATTAATTAATCGTCAATACGCACGTATAAATGTTATAGACGAGACTGAAGTCTATGCACGTACTTTATTTATAACGTTATATAATCACACATTTATTTTAAATGTCACGCAGCTGACGACAATTATGCAATTAATTGCCGACTTTATTCAGTCCCTGCGCAAACGCGCTCGCAAATCTTCTTAAGAATTTTTTTACGATATTAGAAAATCTCTTCGATCAATCGGTTGTAATCGCAACATTATGAATTAAACTTTCAAGATACCTTCAAATCTTTTTAACAAAAACATTGGCATCACTTGCAATATATATATATATATATATATATATATATATATATATATATATATTTTTTTTTTGTTTAAACGTTTGCTATGCAATGGGTGATCATATTAAATCACGACAAGAGACAATCTGTTTTCTCTCAGATTTGAAATGAGTCTTCAACGAGCGTTTAATCGACCGGATGATAAATCGCTATAGTACGCGTAAAAAAAAGAGCCTTTCGACGACGGAACACGACTATGTCGACTGATTGCCATGTCGGCGACAGTGACTCAGGGACGGTCGTATCTAGGCTCCTTTTGTTATAAAAAGATTCGACGTATCATTACGCGAAAGATTGCTACATCGCTCGTCGCTCGGTGCCAACAACGTTCTGCGACTGTGTTTCGTAGGTGTCCCACCGGTTTCTATTCGTCAGGCATGCGAAAAAAATCGCGTTCATGCAATTGATCGTACATTGAGAAAAAGATTCCTTTAGATTTAGCAATTCCGTTTGACTTGAATTTATTTAATTTAAACAACATAATTTTATATTAACTTTATATTATTTTGTTGAATTAAAAGTTTTGTTGTTTTGTTAAAGTATATACCATGTTGATTAATAGAAAAAAACACTATTATTTAAAGAAAATAATATTTATCTTTGAACTAAATAATACTTTGTTTGGCTAAATTAAATATTGTTTGAAATGAAAGAAAGAGATTCTCTAATATTATTAAATATAATAAAGAGTGTTTTTTTTCAAAAAATTTATTAATATAAATATTTTATTTAAACTAAAGCTATTTATCATTTGAAAAACCAAACAATCGAATTTGCTGAATCAATAATTGATTTGTTTGGACTATTTAAAAAAATAAATTTCTTCGAATCTAATAAAATTTATTAAATCCAAAGAAATCGTTCTCTCTGTGTAAGTTATATCAGCCGAATGACAAAACACGGTACTTAATTTCGTAATTCTATCGCAATAAGGTGCTTGAATGTCTTCAATCATTTTTATCTATCGTTTTTCGATCTCTCATTTTTTCATTTTGATTTTTACTATTTCATTTTTATCAATTTTCTTAACGGCGTGCGAATATTTATTCTACAAAACATATTCCTGAATTTATTCACGAAACGATTTAACGTGTTGCAATAATGAGATGCAGTCTTACTACTTTACCTATTCCCTTTCTCTCTCTCTCTCTCTCTCTCTCTCTCTCTCTCTCTCTCTTCAGTCTTGCTCTTTCCTTCTCTACCTCATTCTCCACATCGGATCAGGTACGAACAATGAATCGTGCAAGAGAATAGCGATAGACCAGCAAAAGAGTAGAATACCAATAACCGTTGCCGGCTATCCGGCTCAGGAAGGAAATTTCCATACCTGGCGATGCAAGTTACTACTCTGCCGTCGCAGATACGTGCGGGTTTTCATGAATAATTTTACGGCAAAGAACCAACAACTTGTATCAACGCGATGAGAAATTCAATTTAACAACAAAGAACATTCTAAGTTGAAAAGAAGATGCATGATAAACACGATGACAACGATGCAGGGGACGGAAAATCGCTTCGCCGATCGCGTGAACGCACATGCAGCTACGCACCTGACTGTTCATCCACTTCCGTCTCTGACAGTTGAGAAAACCCGAGAACAGTCATTGCGCTCACATCCGGCGATATAGCGACAACGTCTTGAACAGGATCGGATATCGCGATCGAGGAAAATTACTTGCTATATGCTATGTCGGAATACGTCACTTGCTGCATCGTTCTGTTAAGCTAAAAACGTGTCTTTTAACGTTTCATAACTTTATAAAAAGTCTCTATCATTTATAGAAATGTTTTAGATACGATTCATTCATTAAAAGTTGTTCTAGAAAAAAAATAAAGCAGAAATAAACGGCTTCATAAATAGAAGACTATTATATGAATTGAAACTATATAATAATATATAATAATCAATTTCATTTCATGTTATCTAAATCGATATCGATGATTTCAATCTCAATATTTAATAAACAATGAGAGGGTAAATCTCCTATACATAATTAAATTTTTTTTTCGACTTTTGTACACACTAAAAATATAAACTAAGAAAAATGTTTAATCCTTTGGATTTAATTTTTAAGATATAAATGAAGAAATAGATAGAATGTTAAAAAGTTGAAAAGATAGAATAGTAGTGCATTTTTTCCATCATATTTGAACTTCGTTGGAAAGGCAGATACGTTCGGTTGCGTAAAATATAAGCACTTTGCATTAATGCGAGATTTAAACGCGAATAGGCGTGCACATCCGGTTGCTCACTGCCATTTCTGAAAAACGAGATACGCTTAAAGATGAACCGTACTGGTTGAAAGCAATCATACCGCCAACCTATTTAATTCGAGAAAGATATTTTTTTTTCCTTTTACACAACGCAAATGCGACAGAGATCAATTATCGTATTTAAAAGTAATTATGAACTCATTTCTTATGTTTGAAAATACTTGTAGGTTAACTGGAGTTTTATGTATATTTTTGAGAATAATTTAAAACTCGTATAATTTAATAAGATTTTTCTAATAGAAATAAATAAATTTTTTACGCATTATTTCAAATTCTACACATTTTATTTTATTAAAACAAGATATCATAGATAATTCGTATATATTTTGAATATCTACACTTAATATTATTCTCGTGTTCTAACGTTATATTAAATGTAAATGCAATAGAAAAAAATTGAAAAATAGAAAAATATACAAATGAAATTATAGTGATCAGCATGAAGAAATCTTATGCTTACCCTTAGTAATACTTCCTGGACCAAATATATACAACACAAGCATAAGGCAACTATTTAAAAAAAATGACAAATGTAATGCAAAAACAAAATGCCGGATACGTTATTTCCACAAAATCCTCATTATCCTAATGACATTACCCAACATTTCCATTAACAGGATCTCCTCTAAAATTTAATATTCACTTTAATACGCATTCAATCGCGATCGCACTGCACACAATACGTTCAGCCTAGAAACCACTTTAGCTCCGACGACAGCTCTTAGACGTACTTAGGGCATTTTTGGAGAAACCGGGGACCACTTTCGGAATAGCCGAGAAATCGATCGCTGGGTCCCGTCGTCGGCTTACCAATTCAAATGACGGACACGCGGTTGAGCACATTGTCCCCATGTAATTGAGGGATTATTCGGCCAGGGGAACGCGAGCGGTCGCGCGCGGCTTCGCGACCCGGTCGGTCGAGAACACCTCGCAAGAGCTTGGCTCGTCGCGATCTCGCCGATCGGCGACGGGGGCCCGCCGCCGATGGGGCCCCTCGGCACGCTTCGTCTCGTTTCGCCTCGGCTCGCTCGTTTCGCTCTCCGGGCCCCAGCCAGCGGGGGCGTGACTGGACGTACATTAGACGACAGTAATGCCTCGTGGTAGACGACGTGGTTCAACCGCGTCGGACGCCTAATATGGCCTTTCCACTCGGTTTCCATCGCGGTCGATAACGCTCGCGTGCGATAACACGGATTTTCCGCGATGCGGAATAACTAGATCTTGCAGAAAAGAATGCAAAGTTTTGGAAAAACGTATGCAGCTAGCGAGACAAGGAGGTAAGAGTAAAGGAAAATATGTGTTTGAAGAAATCAGATATCGCAACATAGACGATTTGCATATCTTTGCAAGCTGCGGAGGAAGTTGCGTGGGAGGACACATTCATATCGTCTCATCGATCTTCAAGATCTCGTATTGAGGATGCTGTACCGTAACGGCACATCTAATCGCTAATCAATACGTTTCTTGAAGAAACGTATCAGGAAAAGCTAATAATGATGCAGATGATCTGGGTTATCCGGTTATCTGGCCTAATTCATAAACTGTTATATCGACATCTGTAAATACATATTCATCTGATTATAATTTCAAACACATTTATTGTACATCGGTTTACAAATCAAAGCTATAGTTTTAAATTTAATAAATTATTTATAAACTTTTTAATGAATTTATATAATTGATTTTTTTCTTAGAAATAAGCTGAGAAAATTATTTTAAAATTATAAGTTTTTAATTTTTGACGTTAAAAATAATCTTACTAAAAATTAATTAATTTCTTAAAATTATAGTCAGAATGAAAAAATTATTTCTATAAACATCTATAAACATTTTAGTTAAATAGAATACATGGAAAAATATTTATTTACATAATGTTGACAAACACTTTAATATATTTGTATATACAATATTAAATTTTTTCTGGCTGAGTGAGATAACAGACAGAATTACATTTTACGAGAATAAAGCGTTGTAAAATGCTTTAAATTGTTAGGAAATGCACTGAGTCGCTAAATAATATTATCAAGAGTTTCCACGCGGATGGTTTTGCATACGCGATAAGAGTCTGCAGAAAGCAGTTTTAACTTGTAACACGTGAAAGCGAGAAATGTTAAAGAGACGCTATGGAACAATTTAACATAAAATGTATAATTAAAAAAATATTGAAATAATAGAATTTATATATTATTGAATAAATGCAATTTATGCAATTTAAGAAGATGAAAAAAATCTTCCAGTGGTTAAGAAACAAATATAGATATTCAAAATATATTAAAATTTGTTTTAGATCGAAATATTTAAGTAGAAATCGAAACATTTATATTATCATAATTAATTATATTCTGAAAAACTGTATTTTACAAAAACACCATAATCCATCCAATAAAAAATATTGCCTGTAGAAGCAGAAAAAGAAAGCGAAAAGAAAAGTTCCAACATCATATTATAATTAAAAAAATAATTTCTAATTTTAAATAATACTGCAAGAAGACAGACAGCTTAAACTCTCTCACAGCAATGAGAGACTAAAAAAACTCAAAACTTGAAAAATTTTTTAATAATTGTCCCTTTCCTTATTGTGATTTTAAATTACAGCCTTTTGACTTGCCTTATTCAAATGACACTTTAATTCTTAGAAATTCGAGCGAAAAGGGGAAATCAGGTCGCAGGGTCAATATCTGGATATCATGTCTCGAGGATGACGAAGACATTTTTGCAACACGACAAAATGTAGAGCGGAAGAGGATAAAGAAAAATAATTATTTTCAAAGAAGAAAACCGACAGCTGTACTATATCATTCGTCTCTCGTGGAACAATAACTTTCCCATCATTACGTTAATTAAATTGTCAAGCGTTGCAAGAATGTTGTGATTAGCTTTTGAATCGGTCGACACATGAAGGTTGTGATTACTCATCAAGATAATATTTTATGCAATTCAAAGGGTCAATTGCACAATTGTAAAAGATGGTTTTTTATTTGTCAAGGATTATATATAAGATAAGAAAGGAATTTCAATTATTATGAAAGAAAATAATTGTATTATTGTCACAGAATGGAAAAATTATCGTTTAAATATACCATTCTAATTTAATTGAAAATAAACAAATTATGAAAAATCCAAGAAACTGTGAAAAATAATCTTCGTTGCAATTTACATTTGAGATTGGTAAAGTAAACTGTAATATATAACGCAAAGAATATAGTTCTCAAAATTACTAAAAACTATTTTTTTTTAGCGTACTTATTACATCCATACTTTTCTTATGTACAACTATTAATATTTCTTTTAGTAAAATTTCTTTTTTACTTCAATTGTTTTTTCAATATAGCAAAGATTCTTTCAAATATATCTTCAGCAATTTCTTTCTTACATGTGATAAATTCAATATAGAAGCAATTTTATAATTTTCTTAGCACGCACAATATCCCTTTCTCGGCTTCTTTATATTTCGTTTACCGTACGCCATCGCGATTCGACTCCACTTGCACAACTGCGGGCCGAGCGCGAATCACGTGTCGGGTCGAGCCTCGCGACAGCGGGGAGCGGAGCTCGCCTCTCAAAGCACGTCAAAATATCGTCACGTTCGGTGCGTCGACCCTGCGGCGTTCGCGACGAAGCGGGACAGGACAGGACAGGTTCGTCCGTTCATCCGTTCGTTCGCCAGGACTTTTCGTTGCACCGCTCGCGCGCCGCGACGCCGCTCAGCACAGAAATCGCGATCCCCCCGTAGAGACAGCACGGTAGGTAGGTAGGTAGGTAGGTAGGTATGCATGCGCGCCGGAAGTACCGTTATTCAACCTTAAGGTTTAAGGTTCGTTCTCCAAGTAACCCGCGTCCGCGAGCCTATTCAACCGGACACGCACGGATTTCCGCGTTCCGACGCTCGATTATCGAAATCATCCGTACGTTTAATCTCCTATTAAACGAATTGCCGCATAATATATCATACTTAAATTACATATTTCATAGGTAAAGTACTATAAATAATGAGTTTACTTTCATTTGCTTTTTTATCCACATCTTCCGTTAAATTTCCTTCATTCGTATTCCTGATTCTTCTCTCAGGCATTTCAGTTTCATTTTATATTCTTATTATTTTCTTACCATAATTTTTTAATAATCCGAATCATTAAAAGCTGAGCTTCATGATAGATTCGCAATAAAAGTTAGTATTTTCCTCTTTATGGGAGGCAAGCATGTCGAATCGTAAACCGCTCGTGTACCGTGCCGCGTAATAAGCACGTGTCAACGGTGCTCGCAGGTCAGAATATTCACAGCCTAATATATAATAAGTCGCGTTATTCGCGTTGATATAACGCCCCGTCAAATATTATATGCGGGTACACATATTGTGCGGTCTTTCCACCTTCGTGTGAAAGCGCCATTCCGACCGAGCGAGACACAGAAAGACGAGACTCGTTCACACGGGGGTCACAGCCAGTCTCAAGGGAGCAGTCATTGACATTGGCGGAAGAGTGAGCAGGACGAGAGAGGGAAAGATGAGAAAGTGTAAGAGAGAGATGACAATAAGTCTTCTCTAAGAAACGTAACTAATATGGTCTCAGTATCTTAGATGCCGCTTCGCCGTCTTCTCTGATTTCTTCTTTCGGGAAGGTACACAGACCTGCTCCCTCGTCCCTTAAAGCGAAAACAAAGAGTCAAGTGGCACGAGGGAAAATTAATTCCGTAGGTTAATGTCAAGTCATGAGCGCCTAGAGCCTCCTTCGAGGGAAACTTTTCTCTCGCTGAGATTTTGCGAGATCGGAAAATCTGATTGCGTAAGGTGAAGAACCGAGGATGCCCGCAGCAATCCTGACGGGTGTTAAGGATTTAATCAAGGGATTTAATCGATTTTCAATAATCTCACATTTTTTCTCCATTATTACTTATTGCACAAGTTTCCAATCGAGAACGAAAACGTAGGTAAGTAGCTAGGTAATGAGAATTCAATGGAAAGATTGCAACTCAAATCGCCTTCGTAGATCGAAGATACGAGATAGCGATTTTCAATATATTGAAACAATTAAAGGCTCATAAGAAAATATGAGACGTGGTAAGAGGGTACGCGAGGGTCGAAATTACAGGTGCAACACACACTGCAATATTAGCAAATTACACGGCGGTGTGGCATTAGGCGGCGTACACCGAAGATGCAAAAATGTGTCTAATTACATGCTCGTTCCGCCACGAAGAATCGCTTAAGAGGAAGATTATCCGCTGTTGAAAGTCTGTGAAATGCTTGAAGGAACAATATGACTTTTTTATACATCTAATTAACTATTATAACATATAATATATAATTTATTAATAATTTTTTTATGTACGTTACAGTGTAGCGAAATAAATTTTTATATTTGTCTCATTGAATAAATAATTAGATCTAAATACTAAAGTTATTAAATTTATACATTCCAACAATTGAAAAATCTAGTTCATCTAAAAATACTTGAATAAAAATGCTGAAACGTTTTCAACAGTTCGTCTATTCATTCCTTAGATTAGTCATAAATAACTTCATGATTTATTAATAGTGCGACAATGCCGGTTTATATACTATCATTCCTTCAATCTGTACAATCATTCTCATAATAGCAGATGCATGATATGTGGAAGTTTATTCTTTTCAAACCTATCAATAATAAATAATTGAATATAATATAATAGCAATTGCGATTTAACTTTGCATATTCAAAAAAATTAACAAACCAATTTATCTTAAAAAAGTAATAATAAAGTTAATCTCTTAAATTTCTTTTTTTATCTTCATTTCATATTCATTTCAAAGATTGATTCGTGTATGAAATTAATTGCAGTTTATCAGACTGATTACGTAGACATTCCTAATACTTAGGAGCAGTATCACTCTTACTCTTATTACTACGTAATACTTTTAATACTCCACATATTAATTTTATTTTTAACAAGCCAAGTCTCAAGCCAAGAGTGCTGCTCTGTAACTTGGTAACAGATAACAGGCTCATATTTGCCGAGGCAAGTATAGAGAAGAATAAATACATTTATAATCTACTAGGGAACAGAGTAGAGCGAACAAGATACTTAGACGGCGGAGCAATCTCGGATAACGCCGAAACAGGTTTCGCGCGAATGTCTTATTTCTTCCCGATGGCGACGACGGCGACGACGATTCGACGGTATTTGCCAGTCGCGCTTGGCGCGTTCATCGGACTTTATTCCCGCGGGCAGCAGGGAGTTGAAAGTACAATATAACGCAAATAACGCTGATAAAGCGCTTGCCGCGAGATGTGTACGTCGTGAGTAAACAGAGGTCGAAATCATAAACGACCCGATTAATTTCAGCTGACAAGGAAATTTGATTGTAAACTTCAAAACTGTGAAATTACATAAAACCCTGAAGTAACCCTTTGAAACGATTACTTTTTCTTGTGACTAAAGACTAACTTTATAATATGAAAAAGTTTCTGAGAAAAATAGAATTAGAAAATAGAATTAGAGCTCTTTTGGATCTTTTTCTGATATTTTTGAAATTCTTATCAAGAAAAAAATAATATAGAAGTTACTTTTTTTGATTCAAGAAAAAAATTATTAGAAATTTAAATTACTAAATTTCTATAAAATTTATGCAAAATTTGAAGTCGTGACTTGGCATACTTTCCTTATGAGTATCTAAAGAATGCTAAAGAATAATAATGTGCATAACATGTCGCGTGTACTTGATTTCCGAGTAATTTGACGCATAGCGCACTCAACGGTAGCAGCACAGTTTATGATAAGTATACAAAATAATCTACATGTGTTGATCAAAGTTATCAAGCAATGTTTAAATTAGTAGATTAGAAGATTATACATTAAATGAAATTTATCGCATGCAAGTGCAATGTGTTAAAATGCTTCATGTGTATATTTTTAGAAGAAATATAATGCCCAAAGATATGCATGATAATTAAAAAAAAAATACTTTTACTTAACATGAAAATTATTTTAACGTAAATTAAAGTCTATTTTATTTTTTGTCTACTTTAAGAAATGATTAAAAATGACAAAAAAAATAAATAAAAATGATAAATAAGTAAAGATTAAAATAAAGATGAAATATATAAGAGATAACTCGTGAATGATAACTCAGAAAAAACATGAATAATAAATAAGAAGATATCACACGTCTTATGCAATATGATATTCTTTTGAGATCTAGAAAAAAACAAAATAGGAAAGATAATGCAAAATTCCTTTTTATTATTAACAGTTTTGATAATTCGTTCTTGAGCATCGGCGATTATTATGAAGTGTTTGGCACTTCATAACGCAGTTTCTTTCTATTTTTCTAGTAATATTTCCTCATTCCGTCATTTTCTCCTTCTAATTATTCTATTTCATCACGAACCAAAAATTCCATTCCTAACGACTCGGTTATCCTCCATTTGCTCACAGCACGAAACGCATGATCAGCATGTCCACCAACTCTGAATCCGATGCAACTCTCACTTGCAATGAGAATATTCACGAATTAAACTTCGACCAACTTGTGCTCAAATAATTATATTGGAAATTACAAGAGACATATGTTTAAAAAGATTTATCTTCTTTAACAATTACTAGATATCTTTCTGTAAAATAGTTTTATTCAAAATAACCAGAGAGAGAGAGAGAAAGAGAGAGAGAGAGAGAGAGAGAGAGAGAGAGAGAGAAATAAAGAATACATTATAAATTAAAGTAAGATAATTTTCAAATTTTGCAGTAATGTATTTTTTTTCATTAGACGCTAAAATAGAAGAGATAGATTCCAATTTTATCTCCCTAAGATTATTTATCATTCTTCATTAAAAAGTGAATGAGACAAAATTTTACCATAACTTTATAATAAAATATGAAATCGATGATTCGAAGCAGTCAATAGCCATGATGTACGCCTAAGAATTCGATTCTTAGAATTCGATGACAATTTTAGCATATCTTTCAGATCTTTCCAGATTTAGAATAATTTATAAAATTTGCTAAATAATATTTTGCTAAATAATATTTCGGCTGTTTATTTAAGTCGTCGATGAATATACGCATTATAAATTGAATTAATCTTAATTAACTGCAATATTTTCTCGAATGTTCTTCTACTTGGGAAACGATCGATATTGAAGAGCAGTATTGAAACACAATCGTCAAGAGTCTCCGTTCAATGACCTTCACTACGCATAGAGACGCACCATATTTCACCGATATTCCCGGCTCGAGAGAAGGCCCTTCACCGCGGTGAGATTTACTTCGAAATAAATGCCGAGTGAGAGAATTTACCCCTGGTCCTCGTCGGCAGCGGCTCCTTGCTGAATGACACGAACCACATCCGTCGTAGACATCGTCGGCACTCACGTTGCCACACCACGATGATCACCGATCACACATCCTGACGCTCCTCCTCTTTAAACACCCTCAAAGGAATTCACTCCTTCGCGACCGGGAGAAATCCTCTTTTTGACGAACTCGCGAACTCGAGAGTTCCCCCTCGGTACTCGCTCTGCGGTTAACGCACGTGTGTTTCACCAGGCCAGGCCAGGTTAAACGTTGGGTATCCAGGCTGGCTGGCGCCTATCAAGGCTAACAGATACCGGGAGAGCGAAAGAACGATCCGAGGGCCCGTTCCGTAGCTACAGACCCCGATATTCGTCCTCGTGCGTCTATCTTCCCTGGTGTAGCGGGAGGAGGAAGAAGAGGCGGAGGTGGAGGTGAAACCACGAGGAGTTGCACACACGGCGGTGAATACCACCTCACTGAGGCTCACCTCAGACTCTCAGACGAGTGTCGTGCCACACTGCTCGTCGGCTTACCTGGGCACACGTACGCACGCGGCGTTTTTTCTTCACTCGTCACTGTATGCGGATGTATATGTGAATGCCGTGTTCTTTTCCCTCTGCGCACCCAGGCAGGTGCGCGTACGTACGTGTGTTTGCACGCAAAAGTGTATATGTATGTGTGTGTGTGTGCACCGTGTGTAAACTGGTGTGACACATCGCTTTGCGTTCTACCTGTTTGCGTGGATGATACTGTGAAGTGTATTCTTTTCCTTCTATACCTGCGCACGACGCACGCATACGAAAGTGTGACTCTTAATTTACTTTGTGTGCGTTGTGTAAACTGGTGTGGCGTGTTTTTGTCTCTGTGTGCGTACGTACGCGTGTGCGTAACACTACTTCGCACGCATACGGATACACGCTTCATTTGTGTACGTAGCGACGACGCGTGTTCCCTTACTTCTACCTGCAGCGATAATCTGCTTCTGATGTGTACGTGTGTGTGTGTGTGTGTGTGTGTGTGTTGTGTGTGTGTACCGTGTTTTCTTCCTCTTGCTGTAACTAATAGCAAGGAATTCTTGATTTGTATGTGCGGATGTATATGGATGTGTGTGTGTGTGTGTGTGTGTGTGTGTGTGTGTGTGTGTGTGTGTGTGTGTGTGTGTGTGGCTTATTTTACCTGTTTCATGCATTGGTATTGGAGAAAGATCGTGCGTACACACACGAATGTGTGTGTGTGTGTGTGTGTGTGTGTGTGTGTGTGTATATGTGAACATATACAATAATGTGAGAGATCAGTCATGTATGACGGGATTGGTCCCGGGAAGTCCAAGGGATTTAAAATAAGAGACGAGATAAGAAAGATATTAAATTAAAATATTTTTGATAAACAAGAAAAAGAGTAACATACTCAAGTCGCACATTCAATTTTCGTTGGGAATTTAAATTTTGTTTGCGTATATTATATTATTATATAAAAGAAATTTCTATTAAAATCTCATATTCTTGTAATTTACTAAGAACTAATAAGATGTTTTTCTCAATAGTAATAAAACTGCTTCACAAAATTCTTTCAATATTATAAAATTTGTTTTTTTAATTTTTTGAAATTTCTTTTAAATATTTAGAATTTTTTTCTTTTCCTTGTTAAAAATCAAAATACGATTATTTCTTCAAAAAATAAATTACTTTGTCATATCTTTAATTTCTTATAAAATATAATATTCCAAATACATTTATCTTGTTTCATAACGTAACATAAACACGATCGTATATTTCTTCGATATGTCAGAGACAATCCCATGATCTTGTTAATGATAAGTGCAATGAATATGATGTTAATAAATCATCGATTATTATTTTTTTTATCTCGGATTGCCTGGAAGCAAATATCGGTATAATTTGAATAACGGCTGGAGAAAGGAAAATATAAGACACCAAGCAATGTCGCAGGAAGTTATTCTTTATAAATTCCTGTTGAATTTGCGGCTCTTGTTATGATGCCACAACTTCCTTTATATGAATATTATTATAACAGTTATATGAAATTTTTCAAGTTAATATTCCTTATTGCTTCAACAGCATGTAATAAAATCCAATGTAATAAAATCAAAAACTCCGATTTCTCTCAACAGTCAAAGACAATCATCTGATATAATATTTGCTGATTTATTAAAAGCGTGTTGCAAAATCTTCAATATTACTGATGTTGTACTTATAATTCGCATTTATCAATATGTGACAAGAATTAAATATGATAAATATGAAGAGAATATTTCAATAATGATGATAAAGCATCTTCGTCCTAACAATCTTGAATTTATATTCATATTATAATTTTTTATCTTTCAATTATTATTTAAATACATTATCTTAATTATTTTGTAACTTATTTTCATCTTTGTTGTACGATCTATACCAATAGAGATACTAAATATTTATTGCTTTCAATTGTTCCTTTTCCTTTCATTTCGATCGCTCAGAGTAAATCAACTAACGTGTCTGATTTTTCACGATATTCTTCTCTCTTTCTTCCTTGCGTGCGAATCTCGCATGGAAATGCATCTTGCATATCTAGGAGAACGGCAACGAAAATTCGAAAGGATGCAGAAGGTGTTGCTACCTGTTGCGTTCGACCTGCAACCGTACATATACATGTACTTGTCACAAGAGCGTAAACGCATCATGCATGAATGTGAATAGCGTGGGTGCATTAATTGCTTTGATGCACGCTAACAGCCTTATTATATAAATTTGCCTATATAAGTATGAATAAATAAGCATGCAAGCTAATAATAAATGCTACTTTGCGATCAAATATTTTTTGAAATACAGATTGTATGTCTATATACATAAAATTCTGTAAAGTAGTGTAATCGCAAAACGATACAATTTAGTTTAAAAGTTTAGTAAAAGAAAAAGAAATATAAATGCGTATCATAGATCTTGCTTAAAGATTCAATTTACTAATTTTTTTATGATTAAACATTGACTTATTATCGCATTACATGCGCGTGAATATGAATTTAAAGAATTGCTTTTTAAATTCTATTCACATATTGTCTGTGAATACTAAAGTAATTACGTGAAATGCATTCGAGAATGAGGGCATGTACCTCAGTCATTAGGCTTTTTTTTATTGCAATAATATCATCTTGATAATAAATAATCTCTAATTTTAATCCTCTTATATCGAGAATTACTTATGAAATTCATTACTTGGGTAGCATTAGAAGGAAATAATAAACTCAAATAATTTATATATTAGAACTTCCATTATATAATTATTTTTTCGTTATTTACATTATACTTGAATTACTATCAACAAGGTAAATTTTTAGATTTAAGTGTAGCAAAAGAAAAAGAATAAATTAACAAAAAATTATGACAATGAAGATAATAATGGATGAATTTTTTCAATGATAGGATGTAATACAATCACGGCTACGAAATATATTGCTGTGTTGTTACTACGCTGTAATTCATCCTCCAAATACTACATATTTGTAAACTGTAAAGTCAAGACAACGAAGGTCAGAGAATAAATTCTCAATAGTAAACGAATAACTGGTTTTAACTCCTATCGCTATATCGCTATATCGAGATATGATTAAATTTTATCGTTACCCGATTTGTTGTCAAAATTATGTAAAAAATATTAAAACGATTAATTAGAAATTACTGAAAATTTCTATTCATTATTTAAATTTCTTATTTAGATTTCTATCTATGCATCAGCATATTCAAAATGTCGCGAAAAAAAGTGAAATATGAGATCAGAACACGAAGAAAGATTCGCGAATCTATTTTTCCCGTCTTAATATTTTCCCTTCTTGATTCGGATAATTTTTTCGCTTAAAAAAAAAATGTTAATTTTTAAAAGTTCTTTTCTTGAAATACTTACACGATTCGCAACAGCTCTCCTCCCCGAATATCTTCCACCCTCTGAAGAATTTCAAGCAATCCGTCTATGTACTCCTCCTCCATTGAAATTATATAGCGTTAAGGAGATGTTTTTAACGAATAAGATTACCCGAACACTTCGACTTTTCATCGAAAACGAGACTATTAGCGGTATTCGCGACTGTACGTGCTGCCGAGCGTCACGTACGGCGTCACACTGGCTCGGAATGTTGATACCGGCGCGGCTTCCTGGGGTGTCGAATGTATCCGACACATTCCATTTACGTCTTACGTCCTACCGACGTCACGGCGCGAATAACTTAAGAAGTATCTTTCGCGCATCTCGAAAGAAAAATCCATTTTGACTTCATATACAAAAATGATTTTCATTTAATCTCTTTTAATTAATTGTCTATTATGTGAAAGACATATAATATCATTTTTCTAGTGTTATGTATGTATATATGTATGTGTATGATCAAGTAATATGTATTACATCGCACTCACGATATGTGTATATAAGGAATGGCAAAAATATCCACATCTCATCATCCACATCTCATTAATAATTAGTAATGAATTAGCCACACAATATATATATATATATATATATATATATATATAATCTGAGTACGAAAAATACAATTATAGAAAAAGAGAACTTTTGGGGGGAATATCACAATATATTTTTTTTTTATTTATAGATTCTTTAACCAACATGGATTTGATTTTTTTTTCTGTGAAGAGGTTCTGCAAATGTTTTTTAAAATATCAATTCCAAATTGGTCCAGGAATCTCGAATTTGAGAATTATTTTCAAGGTAAAAGAAAATACCGAATTTAGAATACCCTGTGTGTATGTGTGTGTGTGTGTGTGTGTGTGTGTGTGTGTGTGTGTGTGTGTTTGTGTGTGTGTGTGTATATTTCCTGTGGGGTAAAGATTCCGATAAGAGGAACAAGAACGATTGTATGCATTTTTTTCTTGCAGAATGCACGATTTATGTGGACATATTGCATCGTTGCTGCAATCACGATTCGGTGGAAGATTCTTTAATACATTTGAGTAGCGATGTACACGCTAAAGATAGTTCTCCAAAATCACGACACAGCATCGTGCAATGTGAACAGTCTTTTGGAAACAATTTATACGTATATATTCACGCTTCGCAATCGATTCCAAAAATCAAAGGAATCGTTTTCGTCCTCGATGAATCTCCGCGAGATCGTACGTTAGGTGTTTGCGAAGCTATAAAAGAGTCATCGCGACATGTGTACTAGCAGAGTTTAGATTCAATTGGTGTCGACGAAAGATCGAGATTCTATTCAGTGCAGAATCGAAACTTCAAGCTCTCGAAGCCCTTCGTGCAATAATATCAAGCGAATCGGTCCTTTATGGCACGAAAATCTCGTTATCTTACGATATTTTGAAAATTCTTTTTCAAAAAAATTCGTCGAATCAAAACTCAGCCGCTAAATCGCAGAGTGTGTTGAGATTTGTCAACATTCTTCATATATCAGACTTGGTGGCGAATGTGTTAAGATCTGTATGGTCTTTATTACAAATTTCCGTATTGTTCTAAAATATTCGAAAGTTAATTCGCGCGAATTTGGCATTTACAGAAATAGGGTGTTACGGAAGTACCCTGGATTCTGTGAATTCGCGTCACAGTACAATAAATATATACTCAACAGTGTGTACTTTCCCCATGATGGACAATCGTACATTCAATAAAGGTACGAGACACATGTAGATTATAAAATTGACAATTGTTGCGCAATGACGTCAAGATATTGCGAATGTACAATACAGAAAATTGTTCTTTCTCTTTTTTTTCTATACACACGCAAATCTTTATGCCGCACGATCACGGAATTTGCAAAAAAACTTCCTAACCGTTAAATTTTGCAAAGAGACGTGAGATTTATACACAAGAGACTCTCACAGTCGAATCATTCACTTTGAAAATGATGTAGAAAATAAATTTGAATAAAATAAAAATAAATTTAAATAAAAATAAATTTTGTTTAAATTATATTGTTTAAGTTATATTTCAATTATATGATAGATTTTTTGTTCGTATAATAAAATTTTTAATGGACATTTACACCATTTTCAAACGGTGCGATTTTGCTTATCACGCATACAAAATCACATTCAATCTTGTGTCACAAAGAGATGCATTCATCATTCATCTAATAACTTCGCTATTATTCCAGTTAGCAACATCCATATATCTTTTCCCTTCGCAGTAACGCGCAAATTCGCTCTTAAGATTTTGCTCGCGGTAACACTGATGTGTGTCTTTTTAATGTTTTTATTCTAACTTTGAATCACGATTATCTAAGCAAGAAAGTAGACTTGCAATCGATTTCATCAAGCTTCTACAAGTTCGTTTGTTTTGAATATTATATGCGCAATGTTACATTAGATTTAATGAAAAATGGAAATAATCTCAGTAATCTGCAAAAATATTTTCTTTACTTCAATGAAAAAAATAAATATGTTTAAAAATTCATTAAAGATTAATTGTCATCCTAATAGAAGATTGATGAAACCAATTACTAATATGAGAACATCTCTTAGAAACTTGATGAAGAATCTCGATGTTTAAAACCCAACATAAATGTCGAAACTCTTTTCTTGTAACTTGGCTTGTAATCAAAAGATTGAGGATTTCGAGTATCCTCCTATCTTTTTAATTTCAAGTCAAAGTGATCCACTTTTATTGTTGGTTTCAACATCATGCGGTGTTAGATTGTTTAACCTACCTTAACACTGCGAGAAAATCTCTAAGATAAAACATTGCGTTGACTAAAATCAGAATCTGCACACCAGAAATAGAGAAAACGTAAGACGATTATCACAATTATCGCGATTCCGCCTTCGTTTTCGGTGGCCTGAAGGCTTTTAATTTCTTTGCCTTCTTCTGTTTTGTGGCGCTGGTGCCCGACTGAAATGCCTTCCAGCTATCGACGCGTGATTGTCTGGACTCTTCGAAGTTTCGTTGCCATTCGCGCTCCATCGCTGCTTGAGCTTCCGCGGATAATTCTTCTTCGCGTTTTCTTTTACGCTGTTCTGCATCTCTTGTCGCCAATTCCCGTCTATAGAAAAAAAAAAAACAAATTATTATTCATAAATGTATTTTTGTATCTAAATACTCAAAGACATTTATTGCATTTATTGAGCATTTATTGATCATCAATTGATTTTCTCTCGATACTTAATATATATATATATATACTGTATATATACATATGTGTGTGTGTGTGTGTGTGTGTGTGTGTATTAGAATACGGATTGCAAACTAACCTTCTTCGTTCCATATCGGCGAATAATTTCATTGTCATAACCCAGACTGCATGCCTGTAACCTTCCTCAGTTTCTTCTTCTAAAAGTGTCGAACCTGAGTTTTCAGATTTTCCC